>NC_053492.1:58696790-58996790 GCF_905171775.1 Rana temporaria
CATCGATGCAGCCTCACCAGCGCCTATCAAATGCAGCCTCACCAGCGCCCATCAAATTCAGCCTCACCAGCGCCCATCAAATTCAGCCTCACCAGCGCCCATCAAATGCAGCCTCACCAGCGCCCATCAATGCATCCTCACCAGCACACATCAATGCAGCCTGCCAGCACCCATTAATGCAGCCTACCAGCACCCATCAATGCAGCCTACTAGTGCCCATCAAGGAATATTTGCTTGCTTCCATCCATTCAGGAGTCGGGACACAGTCCTCCCCCCGTCGCTGCGCCTCTGACATTATGTGTGAACATAGCGGCGGCTGCCCGCTGATGCTGATACTTAGGGCCAGATCCACAAACGAGATACGACGGCGTATCTACTGTTACGCCGTCGTATCTCTGTTTCTAACTATGCGACCGATTCATAGAATCAGTTACGCATAGCTAGCCCTAAGATCTGACAGGTGTAATTGAATTACACTGTCGGATCTTAAGGATGCAATTCTAGGCCGGCCGCTAGGTGGCGAAGCCATTGCGGCCGGCGTAGAATATGCAAATGAAGATTTACGGCGATCCCCGAACGTCCCGAACGGCCCGTCGATCTAAATCTACGTAGTTTCCGTCGGGTTACGCCGGGTAAAACTAGGGCTGAGCCCTAGTTCTCCTAAGCCATGTTAAGTATGGCCGTCGTTCCCGCGTCAAAATTTAAACATCAACGTCATTTGCGTAAGACGTCCGTGAATGGCGCTGGACGCCATTTACGTTACCGTCTAAGCAAATGATGTCGGTGCGACGTCAGTTAGCGCAATGCACGTCGGGTAATTTACCCGACGGAGCATGCACAGTACGTCCGGCGCGGGAGCGCGCCTAATTTAAATGGGACTCGCCCCATTTGATTGGGCACGCCTTGCGCCAGACGGATTTAAGTTACACCGCTGCAAATTTCCAGGTAAGTGCTTTGTGGATCGGGCACTAACTTGAGAAATTTGCGGCGGTGTAACTTAAATGGGAAAAGTTAAGTTGCGCCGCCTGGCTGTGGATCTGGCCCTTAGTTACTTGCTGCAGAGAGAAGAGAGTAGGAACACCAGTGGCCAGGTGCCCTAGGCAGCAGTGCGCCCTAGGCGGCTGCCAAGTTTGCCTAGTGGTAGCACCAGCCCTGTACCCAAGGCTTCTGACAGGATCAACAGTTTTTTTTTCTTTATTTTAAGAAAATGTACTTAGCTTTAAAAAAAGAAAACGAATGCTGCCGATACATCTAAGGACTGATAAACTGCAATATATTAGATATAATAATATAGATATACTTTAACTTTTTTTCTTAACTCCTTTCAAAGAATTCCTGCCATCCCCATAACTTGACGAGTTATAGGAATGGCATCTACGTATGAAAAGCTCATTGATTTGACCTCCTTTTCGTGAACCTTCTCTAATATTCTCGGGTCCATTTCACACATCACCTCTGGGGTGATCTGTATCATGTATATTAATACGTTGGGATTAGCATGGAGGGGAGGTATGCTTTGTTTACAAGCGATTAATTTACAGCCACCCGGAAACGTGTTGATGAAAGCGTTGGTTATATGGCGATAATTAACGCAGAGTGGACAAAGTGAGCACTGTGCCTTCACACGTGCGTACACAGGGGATACCTATAATTATCTGTAATTAGGTGCAGGAAAAAATTCTGAAGCTGAACACATTTTTCACGTCTCCTCGCGCAGGTCAGCAATCATCCGCGTGTCGATGCTTAGGCGTACTTAGCAAGAGCTGCAGACGGGCCTTAAAGAAAACAACATACTACGGGCACCTCCCAAGCACAGAGGACTAAAATAACATGTAGTTCATGTTGGCGGGGGGGAAATCGACTTCCTCCCACTCTGTTACATCCAGGAGAAGAATTCGATTATTCAGAAATATCTGCAAGCAACTGGAAGTAGTGTTCAAGTCCAAGTGCCCCAAGCTGTCCAACCTGTGACATATGTGCTATATAGCCCTTTGTATATGTGTCTATATGGTCTTTGTACGCATGCTTTATATAGTCATTCTATATATGCTATATGATCTTTGTATATGTTCTCTAAGGTCTATGAATATGTATATGCATAGCTCCCAACTGTCCCTGATTTTGAGGGACTGTCCCTGATTTGGGACAATGTCCCTCATTTCTCCTCATTTGTCTCTCACTTTGGTCTGATCTATAGAGTTGTATACAAAATGCACTTTTTCTCTTTCAAAAAGTGTTTTCCAGTGCTAAACCTTTCATCCAATTTCTAAATTGCTACATTTGTCAATTTTAAAAGCCCCAAAAAAAAAGGAATAGTAGTGGTAAAAAAAAGCCCTTGTGGATTTAATTAACCTTTTTTTTTGTTTGTTTAACCACTTAAGCCCCTGACCTTTAGGCAGCTAAATGCCCAGACCAGGTTTTGCGATTCGGCACTGCGTCGCTTTAACAGACAATTGCGCGGTCGTGCGACGTGGCTCCCAAACAAAATTGGCATCCTTTTTTCCCCACAAATAGAGCTTTCTTTTGGTGGTATTTGATCACCTCTGCGGTTTTTATTTTTTGCACTATAAACAAAAATAGAGCGACAATTTCGAAAGAAATTCAATATTTTTTACTTTTTGCTATAATAAATATCCCCCAAAAACATATATAACATTTTTTTCCCCTCAGTTTAGGCTGATACGTATTCTTCTACCTATTTTTGGTAAAAAAAAATCGCAATAAGTGTTTATCGATTGGTTTGCGCAAAATTTATAGCGTTTACAAAATAGGGGATAGTTTTATTGCATTTTTATAAAAAAAAAATTGCTTGTGATTGGAGAAATCATAAATCCCGCCTCTTGTGTCCAATCACTGTGCTTCGTTACAGCACAAGCTGATTTTTGGGAAGGGAGGGTGTCCCTGAATGGTAGTTTGAAAATGTGGTCACGTGAGCAGGGTAGCAGAGGGGGGAAAAGTACCATGTACCTTCAAAGTTCTGTAGAGGCCTCACGTGTTGGCCTAGTGATTCTTAGTGGATAGATTTCTATGTTCTACAGTTTGGTTTATCTTTATATGTCAAATTAGGTCCAAAGTACGCATCTGTGGAAGTCTTCGCTCAAAGTTTAAGTATGGGTTGCTAGTGGAACTTGATCACAATCCCCAGTTGGACCCAACTCCCATGGGGGGAACAGAAAGCTACAAAGTGCTCCCTCCTATGTCTCCCCTCCAGTGGCGGTTTGTCCATAGAGGGCGCTGGAGCGCCGCCCCCTCTGGCTCTCACCGCCACTGAGTCTAATAACATAGGATTCATGCATTGCACGGATCTATGTTATTATCGCCGCTGCCGCTGTTCTATTCAGATGGTCGGCGCTCATGTCCGGCCATCTGAATAGCGGCAGCTGGTTGGCTGTACGGAAGTGCCTATCAGAGCCAATGGCTCTGATAGGCTTTCCGAGTACAGCCCTCGGGTCCCGGAAGCTTATACAAGGAACGCACTAGGGATGCGCTCCTTGGATAAGACTGACAGGCGTCTCAGCCAATCAGGTTGGACGATTCTGGCTACCGGTAACCTGATTGGCTGAGACGCCTGTCAGTCATCGAGGGCGGTAGAAGACATCGAGGGACGTGGATGGCTGACTCCAGTAAAGGTAAGTGCCAGGGGGGGGGGAAAGGGGCACTTTACAGGGCACAGCGGCGACGAAGGGCACAGTCAGTGACATCAATGGGCACAGTGGCGACAATAGACACAGTGGGGACAATTGGCACAGCGGCATGAATGGGCACAGCGGCGACGAAGGGCACAGTCAGTGACATCAATGGGCACAGTGGCGACAATGGGGACAATTAGCACAGCGGCTTTAATAGGCACAGTGGCAACAATTAAAGGGCATAGTGACATCAACAGTGGTGACAATAGGCACAGTGGGGACAATGGGCACAGTGGGGACAATTAACGGGCACAGCGGCGTCAATTAAAGGGCACAGCGGTGACAATTAAAGGGCACAGTGGTGACAATTAAAGGGCACAGTGGTGACAATTGATGGCACAGTGGTGACAATTGATGGCACAGTGGCTGTGTTTGATGGCATGGCACAGTGGCTGCGTTTGATGGCATGGCACAGTGGTGACAATTGATGGCACAGTGGCTGCGTTTGATGGCATGGCACAGTGGTGACAATTGATGGCACAGTGGCTGCGTTTGATGGCATGGCACAGTGGTGACAATTGATGGCACAGTGGCTGCGTTTGATGGCATGGCACAGTGGTGACAATTGATGGCACAGTGGCTGCATTTGATGGGCACAGTGAGGCTGCAATTTTTTTTTCGTTTGCGCCCCCCCAAAAATTTTGAGCACCAGCCGCCTCTGCTCCCCTCTGTTTTTCTCTAAGGTCCTCTCTATGGTCCCCTTGACTTCAGTCCCTTATGACAATATATTAGAAAAAAATATTAATAAACCAAAGCCAAATAAAAAATCAAAGCCCGATGTTAAAAGAAATGTAACTTGTTTAATTTACAATATAAAACCTCTTGCTGATATGGGCAATCACTTTTGCATCATTTTTCGCACATCTGGTCCATTGCCTGCTACAAAATAACAGAAGAAGTGTCAATTTGAATCCTGTTCAGGCAGCAATTGTGAGTCCAAACTCTCTGACATGTCTGTATCAGAGGTGTCAGTTTAATTGATATTAATATAGACAGCTTCTTACACCCTCTGTCCCCATTTATATATTTTTGTTGCCTGTTGCTGTGACCGGCTCTCTAAGGGCGGACCTGAACACAAACTCTATTTGTATCTAAACTTGTGCTAGTAATTATATTGCTATTGAAATATGTCTGTTCAGAGCATTATAGGTGGCATGTGCAATAAATCTATGGTGCGTGGCAAATGTATGTGACATATGCGGTTATTAATCCCATATGGCCTCTCTTCTTAGTTTATGGGATTGACAAGGTTTGGGCTTTAGGTTGCAGATTAGACAGGATTGTCTGTATTCGCAGTTCTCTGTGCAGGTGTCACACACAGTACTGTGTTACAGGCTCACATCTGGACAGCAGACCTGAGTCTGAGTATATGGAGATCCTTGCAAGGAAGGGAGGGTACCTGCAGATCTTTGGCAGGGCCTCAACAGCCTGTGGCTACATCACACAGGGATGCAGAGTTACTGACACTGCCCCGAGAATTCTGAAGGCGTCAAGATTCCACACCCTCACCATCTCACATTCTAGGCGTGCAACTCATAGTATACCTAATGCCGCGTACACACGGGCGGAATTTCCGGTGGAAAAAGTCAGATGGGAGCTTTTTTTCGAATATTCCGACCATGTGTATGCCCCATCTGACTTTTTCCGTCGGAATTTCCGACGGACTTAAAGGGGTTGTAAAGGTTAATGTTTTTTCACCTTAATGCATCCTATGCATTAAGGTGAAAAAACATCCTACAGCACCGGCCCCCCCGAGCCCCTGTTTTACTTACCTCACCCCTCGAAAGTCCCTCGCGCGTCCCCGTCGTCGTGTTCGGTTCCCAGCCTGGCCGTTGATGATTGGCTAGGTTTGGACGGATTGATAGCAGCGCAGCCATTGGCTGTCAATCACATCCAATGACGCGGGGCGGCAGCCGAGTGATACAGTCGGCGGCTATGGCCGGCTATGGCCGCCGCTGTAATTACGGGACGCGCTTTGCAAGAGCTTTCCACCATGCGAGGGAGCTCGCATGAAGGTGGAAAGCTCTTGCGAGGAGGAGCCCAAGACAGCCGCTGAGGGACCCCAGAAGTCCGGAGTTCGGGGACACCCTGTGCCAAAACGAGCTGCACAGTAGAGGTAGTATAACATGTTTGTTATTTTTACCCCAATTTTTTTTTTGGACTTTAGTGTTCCTTTAAGCCTCATACACACGATCGGACTTCAAACCAAACTTTTCAGGGACGCGGACAGAGGGAACCAGAGGAGCACACGGAGCGCCGGGGAGGACGCTACAGAGGGGGACTGGAGGAAGACAAAGGGGAACCAGAGGAGCACACCGGAGCGCCGGGGAGAACACAGACAGAGGGGGACCGGAGGAGCACATGGAGCGCCGGGGAGGACGCGGACAGAGGGGGACCGGAGGAGGACAGAGGGGAACCGGAGGAGCACACGGAGCGCCGGGGAGGACGCGGACAGAGGGGGACCGGAGGAGGACAGAGGGGAACCGGAGGAGCACACGGAGCGCCGGGGAGGACACAGACAGAGGGGGACCGGAGGAGGACAGAGGGGGACCAGAGGAGGACAGAGTGGAACCGGAGGAGCACACAGAGCACCGGGGAGGGGGCGGACAGAGGGAAACCGGAGGAGGACAGAGGGGAACCGGAGGAGCACACGGAGCGCCAGGGAGAATGCGGACAGAGGGGGACCGGAGGAGGACAGAGGGGAACCGGAGGAGGACAGAGGGGAACCGGAGGAGCACATGGAGCGCCGGGGAGGACACAGACAGAGGGGAACCGGAGGAGGACAGAGGGGGACCGCAGTGGGGCATTTGCAAGAAAGTCGAAGAAAAAATAAAACTGAGAGATCTCCGTATCAATGCAAGAGATGCTAGTTTTGCAGTATGCTTGGATTCTGATTGGATTCAGCTGCTGTTTGGCTGCCAATTTTCTGTCTGGCTTCTTCAATTTTCAAAATCAAAGGATTCCTGGAATGTGGATGCCGATGGGATAGTCTATTGCTTGAATTTTGAATAGTTCATCAGGAATTCACTCCAGGTATGGCCAGCTTTAGTTTTGACTTTGCTCAGTGAAATGGAACTTGTAATAAAAGAATGGGTGGTCCTTTGGTGGTATATTGTAGGGAAAGAATGAAAGGCACAAGCAAAAAAAGGAAATTCCCATAGAAGTAACAAAGAACGTATACCAATGTCTTCAATACATTCAATAAGTATGCACAATTTGCCCCCAGAAATTACCCTTTTGTTTCTTTCACCATCCCCAGAACACTTGACCAGCCCCCGGTGATACAAATGTAAATGTTTCCCACCCTCATGCGCTCATAAAGACCACACCTGATGGGACAGTATTAGCTGAGCACGTTAGCTGTCCAAAGGTGGAGGGTCCTCCTTCGTTGTCCCAGTGTGCAGGAACTGATTGACAGCGCAACTGCATGCATCTTCATTTTATAGCTCTCTTCACTGTGGGGACCACTGTGCATCTGGCCCCAAAATACTGCCTTTTTAAGTGGGGTGACCCTGTATCTATCTCCACCAATGTTACTACCTATCTCTGGACTTCTGATGATGTACCCGATGAGAAGCGGGCGCATTTCAGGGTGGTGTGGGCCGTAGCTTCTGATGATACGCCGATTGAGACTGGGGCCGCATTCAGGGTGGTGTGGCAGTAGGCTTCTGATTGATACCTGGACATGTAGACCAGAGACTCCGTCTGCCCTCTTCTCTGTGGAGCCTGTCTGGAGATCCTGCGGTTGACCACCTGGGTTACCATCTACAGCCAGCCTTCCTGTGAGAGAGGGAACCACCCCAGAGAACTGTAAAGTACACTATATTGTCAAAAGTATTGGGACACCTGCCTTTACACACACAAGAACTTTAATGGCACCCCCAGTCTTAGTCCGTAGGGTTCAATATTGAGTTGGCCGACCCTTTGCTGCTATAACAGCTTCAACTCTTCTGGGAAGGCTGTCCACAAGGTTTAGGAGGGTGTATATGGGATGTTTGACCATTTTTTCCAGAAGCACATTTGTAAGATCAGGCACTGATGTTGGACGAGAAGGCCTGGCTTGCAGTCTCTGCTCTAATTCATCCTAAAGGTGTTCTGTCTGGTTGAGGTCAGGACTCTGTGCAGGTCAGTCATGTTCCTCCACCCCAAACTCGCTCATCCATGTCTTTATGGACCTTGCTTTGTGCACTGGTGCACAGTCATGTTGGAACAGGAAGAGGCCATCCCCAAACTGTTCTCACAAAGTTGGGAGCATGAAATTATTCAGAATGTCTTGGTATGCTGACGCCTTAAGGTGTTCCCTTCACTGGAACTAAGGGGCCAAGCACAACCCCTGAAAAACAACCCACACTATAATTCCCCCTCCACCAAATGATTTGGACCAGTGCACATAGCAAGGTCCATAAAGACATGGAAGAGCAAGTTTGGGGTGGAAGAACTTGACCATATGAAGCCACGTGGATGGTGGCGTAATGCGTAGACCTGCTGGATTTTTTTATATACCTTTAGGTAGATTCACAAAGAGTTAGGCCGGCTTATCAGTAGATAAGCCGACCTAACTCTGAATCTACGCCGGCGTTTGTTTAAGCGTATGCTCAAACCAGAGATACACTTAAACAAAGCTAAGATAGGCCGGCTTGCGCCGTTCCATCTTAGCTTGCAATGTTTCTGATGGCCGCTAGATGGCGCTTCCATTGCGGCCGGCGTAGATTATGTAAATGAGGGGATACGCCGATTCACGAACGTACGCCAGGCCTACGCCGTCGAATTACGTCGTTTCCATAAGGCCTTAGGCGGCCTAAAGTTATTCCACCTATGAGGTGGAATAACAATGTTAAAGTATGGCCGCCGTTCCCGCCGCGAGGTTCGAAATGTTTGCGTCGTTTGCGTAAGTCGTCCGGGAAATCAGGAGTTATGTCGTTTACGTCCACGTCAAAATCAATAGGCCCGTACGGCGTACTTAGCCGCAATGCGCACTGGGAAATGAAGTCGCCCGGCGCATGCGCAGTGTCAAAAAATGTCAAAAAACTTGAGGTCAAGCCTCATTTCCATACAACACGCCCCCCTCCAAGCAATTTGAATTAGGCGCCCTTACGCCCGCTCGTTTTAGGCTACGCCGCAGTAGATTAGCAGGTAAGTAGATTGTGAATCACTACTAGCCTAGCTAATTTACGGCGGCGTAGCCTAAACAGGCTAGGCTAGGCCGCCCTAAAGTTAGGCCAATGTGTGTGAATCTAGCCCCTTGTTTTTAATCAATCAATGTGAGTGCATTGTATGAAGCTGGGGTGGTGAGGTTTGTCCAGACTTACACCTAGGTACTACACTATTGGAAGCACTTTTGTCTTTCTATGTCATCTTGGAGTTGCTGGTGACCAATGTGGAGCTATTCTTAAAGGGGAATCGCACAGTCTTTTAAGGAACCAGATAATGGTGGAGAGGAGCTCATTTGACCTCTTGGGGTCTATAATGGAGGTGAGCCTGCATTGCACTTTGTGAAGGGGGGCACAAGTCACGGAGTGGAGTCACATTGTGTGTTTTTGAAACACGGTTCACAATTAGAGACTGTCTAATACTGTGGACTTTTTTCATCACAATTTTTCGTCACTTAATTCATTTTTTGCTATTTTGCACAGTGACACTTTATTATGACGTTTGATTGTTTATATTATTTTATGTATATGTTGAGTGGCACATTACTGTTTCTCTCATCACTTGGCTGATAACTTGCCCCAGTTGACGTACTTTTGTACGAAACATGTCGGGTACATAGCCTGCTCAGCTCTTCATACCGCAATTGTTTTTATTCTTTTTTGTGATCACTATTGTATGCATCTTGAGCAATGTTTGTACTTTTTTTATACTATTACATCTTATACATTGGATTCATCTGCACTATGGAGACCTTCTTTTTTCTTCATATGATCCACACTTTTTCCTGACAGGAGGAGCACTACAGGTATCAGGAACATCGCAGTTAAAGTCCGGTTTCTTGGACCATCCTTTACTTGATTGATGCAGGTGTATGCATAAACCAGTTCCAGCCATAGGAGTTCGGGTTCGTGATTGGGTTCGTGACTGCCTTCAATGCTTGTCTGACCCACCGCCACTGGCGTGTGTGTCCACAGCCTAGGAGAGATTGAACGTGATATACAGGGGGGTCCCCGACTTCCGAACGCCTGACTTCCAAACAACTCCTACTTACGAACGGGACGTATCTGCCGTTCATCTCATGCGTGGCCATTTTCAACGGAACATCAGAAAATGACGTATCTCCCGTTCTGCGAATGCGTTTCCGACTTACTAACGGGACGTATCTGCCGTTCATCTCATGCCCTGCCATTCGATGGAACATCGAAAAATGACGTAACTGCCATTCTGCTCATGCGTTTCCGACTTACGAACATTTTCGACTTATGAACAAACCTAAAGTCCCTAACCCATTCGTAAGTCGGAGACCCCCTGTCCTTATTATGATGAGCTCTACGTTGCCATACAGACTCTCTGCTTTCATGCGGTTTTCCATTTTTGTTATATGTTAACATATGTTAAACTTTCTACCCGCTGTAGGTTTATATACCTACTTCATGTTGCCACATCACATGAATTTTTCATGTTCTTTTTTTAACCACTTGCCGACTACCTCACATAGATCTACGTCGGCAGAATGGCACGGGCAGGCAAAGCAACGTACAGGTATGTTGCTTTGAATCTGCTGCCTAGTGGGTGTGCGTGCGCCACTGTGGCCTCCGTGCCCGTGACCGCGGGACCCACGGACCCGATGTCCGCCGGTGACCCGCGATCGTGTCACGGAGAGGCAGAACAGGGGAGTGCCTGTGTAAACCAGGCATTTCCCTGTTCTGCCTAGTGACATGACACTGATCTACTGATCCCTGTAATCGGGAGCAGTGATCTGTGTCTTGTCACTGGTAGCCCAGCCCCCACACAGTAAAGGCCTATACACACGATCTGACTTTTCGACAACAATGGTCCGACAGACGTGTTTTATCAGTCAATCCCACCGTGTGTATGCTCCATCAGACAATTGTCGCTTTTTCAACGGACAAATGTTTGCTGTGCATGCTCTCAAACCTTCCGACAACAAATGTCCGATGGAGGATCATCCATCCGATCATGTGTACACAAGTCAATCGGACTAAAGTCCAAAGTACAAACACGCATGCTCCGAACCAATGCTAAACATCAGCCAACAATAGCAGAAGTTGCCCAAAGGGTGGCAGTAAAGAGCTGAAAAAACACGAGATTTGGTGAATGTTGGCTTAAAAAGTTCTGCCGTGTGTATGCAGAACAAGTTCACAACCAACACCCCTTCGGACAAGAATCCACGGAAGAGTCTGATGGAAGTCCGATCGTGTGTATGAGGATTTAGAATCACTCCTAGGACACACTTAACCCCTTCCTCGCCCCCTACTGGTTAACCCCTTCCCTGCCAGTGTCATTTACACAGTAATCTGTGCATTTTTGTAGCACTGATCGCTGTATTAATGTGAATGGTCCCAAATAAAGGTCAAAAGTGTCAGATGTGTCTGCCGCAATGTTGCAGTCACGATAATAATTGCTGATCGCCACCATTAAATAAATAAAAATGCCATAAAACTACCCCCTATTTTGTAGACGCTATAACTATTGCGCATTTTTTACCAAGAATATGTAGAAGAATACATATCGGCCTAAACTGAGAAATAATTGTTTTTATATATATATTTATTTTGGGGATATTAATTCTAGCAAAAAGTAAAAATATAGCACAGCACCCTGTACCTCTGGACCCCTTTATATTACACAGCACCCTGCACCTCTGGGACCCTTTACATTACACAGCACCCTGCACCTCTGGATTCCTTTAAATTACACAGCACCCTGCACCTCTGGACCCCTTTACATTACACAGCACCCTGTACCTCTGGACCCCTTTACATTACACAGCACCCTGCAGCTCTGGACCCCTTTACATTACACAGCACCCTGCAGCTCTGGACCCCTTTACATTACACAGCACCCTGCACCTCTGGACCGCTTTAACATTACACAGCACCTCTGGACCCCTTTACATTACACAGCACCCTGCACATCTGGACCCCTTTACATTACACAGCACCCTGTACCTCTGGATTCCTTTACATTACACAGCACCCAGCACCTCTGGACCACTTTACATTACACAGCACCCAGCACCTCTGGACCCCTTTACATTACACAGCACCCTGCACCTACATTACACAGCACCCTGCACCTCTGGACCCCTTTACATTACACAGCACTCTGGACCCCTTTACATTACACAGCACCCTGTACCTCTGTACCCCTTTACATTACACAGCCCCCCACAATTTGTTACACAGACACCCCCCCTAACAGTTCTGGTCCCTCTACATGTTAGACTGGGGGGAGACATGACATGCGGCCCGCGGGCCGCCGCGGCCCACCGGGCATATGCCCAGTAGGCCCTATGGCCAGTCCGGGTCTGGGTTATATTATACATTTGTTTTAGAAAATAATAGCATTTATGAAGAGTTCCTCTTTATCAATTTGAATAATATCATTTCACCCTTTATATAAACTCCAGCCCAGCTATAGACCAGGTAGACAGGGGCTGCTGGCTCCTCTGGAAGGTCCCTGAGGTCAGTACGATTTAAATTGACTTTTTCCACATGTGCTGATGGCCAGATTAGGGTACCAGCCCCATCGTCAGGAACGTGAACTTCTTGCTGGGGAACAGGATTAGCTGTCTGAGCTATATAAACATTGACAAAACGCCTATCAGAAAGTGCGTCTGTAGCCAGAAAGCTGTGTGTTTGCATGATGCTTTCTTTCCAGGGCCAGGAAAGACACATCCAATCCAGGGCTGAAATAAAAAATTAAGCCCGGGCTGTTGACCCACAGCCAAGCAAGTGCCAGGGTTGATCCATTCACATCTGTAACGATAACATGTGACAGCTGCTTGATTTGTAACAAAGCCTGGAAAGCGCTGATGATCGCACTCTCCTCGGGACAACTTTATGTAAAAACTGTAACCCTTTCTTCGGAATTTGGCACCATGTGCACTTTAGGAGGCTTCGTTCAGACCTCGGGGCTCAAAAACACCCCAACTTTCCAAAGTTCAATTTCAATATGCTAATAATGCACACAGGCGCTTGCATTGGACGGGCCCCATTCCTGAGGACCAAGCAGGAACTAAAATGTGCGTGGGAAAATGCATACGTGTGAAGGAACCCTTATTAACCACTTCCATACCAGGCACTTACGCACCTTCCTGCCCAAGCCAATTTTCAGCTTTCAGCACTATCACAATTTGAATGACAATTGCGCGGTCATGCTACGCTGTACCCAAATTAAATTGTTATCATTTTGTTCCCACAAATAGTTCTTTCTTTTGGTGGTGTTTGATCACCTCTGCGATTTTTATTTTTCTGCGCAACAACTAAAAAAAGACCGACATTTTTGAAAATATTAAGGCCCAGATTCTCGTATCTGGGCGTAAAACTGTGCGGGCGTAACGTATCTGGTTTACGTTACGCCGCTGCTAGTTTTACAGGCAAGTGCTTTATTCACAAAGAATTTGCGGCGGCGTAGCGTAAATCACCCGGCGCAAGCCCGCCTAATTCAAATGAGCCGGGTAGGGGGCGTGGAGCATTTAAATTAGGCGCGTTCCCTCGCCGAATGTACTGCGCATGCGCCGTCCGGAAAATATCCCATGGTGCATTGCTCCAAATGACGTTGCAAGGACGTCATTGGTTTTGACGTGAACGTAAATGGTGTCCAGCCCATTCATGGACGACTTACGCAAACGACGTAAATTTAAAAATTTCGACGCGGGAACAACGACCATACTTAACATTGGTTGTCCCTCATATAGCAGGGGCAACTTTACGCGGCGCAAATCTAACGTAAACGTCGTAACTTCACTGCGTCGACCGCGCGTACGTTCGGGAATTCACGTATTTTGCTAATTTGCATACTCGACGGGGAGAACGACGGAGGCGACACCTAGCGGCAAAAAAAAATTGCATTTAAGATCCGAAAGCGTAAGAGCCTTACGCCTGTCGGATCTAATGGATATCTATGCGTAACTGATTCTAAGAATCAGTCGCATAGATACGACGGGCCAGATTAGGACTTACGACGGCGTACATTGCGTTGCGCCGTCGTAAGCCCTTTGAGAATCTGGGCCTACGTTTTTATTTTTTTCTGTTAATTATTTTTACTGATAGGCGGTGCTGGTAAGCTGCACTGATGGGCATTCATAAGCGGCACTGATGGGCACTCAAAGGCGGCACTGATGGGCACTCATAGGCAGCACTGGGCACTCTTTGGCGGCACTCATGGGTGGCACTTATGGGCGGCACTGATGGGTACTTATGGGTGGCACAGATGGGCACTGATAGGTGGGCACTGGGCATAGATGGGCACTAAGAGATGGCACTGATGGACACTGGGTGGCACTGATGGACACTGAGGGGTGGCACTAATGGCATTGCTGGGCATCATTTCAGTCAGTGCCCATGTTGCCAGTCAGTGCCCATTTGTGGGCACTGATTGGCATCGATTGTGTTATTTTTTTTTATTATTGGTGTGTTTTTTTTTGCTCTATTGAGCACTAGGGGGCACTCCCTGGTGGTCCAGTGTTGGCATCCGAGTGGGGGGCTGGGCTGATAAACAATCAGCGTGGACCCCCCTTGTCAGGAGAGCCGCCGATCGGCTCTCCTCTACTCGCGTCTGTCAGAAGCGAGTGAGGAAGAGCCGATCAACGGCTCTTTCTGTTTACATCGTGATCAGCCGTGGTTGGACACGGCTGATCACGTGATAAAAAAGCCTCCGCCGGAGGCTCTTTACTGAGATCGGAGATGCAGGGTGTCAGACTGACACCCCGCATCACCGATCGCCGCGCTGCGGCATGAAATCCTGCAGGACGTCAATAGACGTCATGTGACTGTTTCAAATCGCATGATAAGTCACTTTCTATTGCCGGAAATAGACCCGTTCATACCGCCGCGACTCATGTTGAGTCGCGATTATGGAAAAGGTTCCTGCACTACTTTTTGACAATTTCATTGCGACTTGCATAGAAAGTTGCAATAAAATTTGCAGTGCAAATCGCACTGATGTGCGGCTTTGAAATCACTCTGAAGTAGCGTGATTTTAAAGCCACTCCGGTGTGAACCAGGGCTTAAAGTGATATTGAAGGTTACTTTTTTTTTTTAACCACTTAAGACCCGGACCAAAATGCAGCTAAAGGACCAGGCCGCTTTTTGCGATTCGGCACTGCGTCGCTTTAACTGACAATTGCGCAGTCGTGCTACGTGGCTCCCAAACAAAATTGGCGTCCTTTTTTTCCCACAAATAGAGCTTTCTTTTGGTGGTATTTGATCACCTCTGCGGTTATTATTTTTTGCGCTATAAACAAAAATAGAGCGACAATTTTGAAAAAAATTCAATATTTTTTACTTTTTGCTGTAATAAATATCCCCAAAAATATATAAAAAAAAAAAATCCTCAGTTTAGGCCGATACGTATTCTTCTACCTATTTTTGGTAAAAAAAAAATCGCAATAAGTGTTTATCGGTTGGTTTGTGCAAAATGTATAGCGTTTACAAAATAGGGGATATTTTTATTGCATTTTTATAAAAAAAAAAATTTTACATCTAATGGCGGCGATCAGCGATTTTTTTTCGTGACTGCGACATTATTGCGGACACTTCAGACAATTTTGACACATTTTTGGGACCATTGTCATTTTCACAGCAAAAAATGCATTTTAAATGCATTTTTTGCTGTGAAAATTACAATTGCAGTTTGGGAGTTAACCACAAGGGGGCGCTGAAGGAGTTATGTATGACCTCATTTGTGTTTCTAACTGTAGGGGGGTGTGGCTGTAGGTGAGACGTCATTGATTGTGTTTCCCTATAAAAGGGATCACACGATCGATGACGCCGCCACAGTGAAGAACGGGGAAGCTGTGTTTACACACAGCGCTCCCAGTTCTTCAGCTCCGGGGACCGATCGCGGGGACTACATCGGCGATCGGGTCCATGGGTCCCGCGGTCACGTTCACGGAGCTTCGGACCCGGTCGCGGGAGAGCGCCCGCGACCCACGGCTGGGCACTTAAAGAGGACGTACATGTACGTGCCTGTGCCCAGCCGTGCCATTCTGCCAACGTAAATTAAGTGGTTAAATAACAAACATATCATACTTACATCCGCTGTGCAGATCATTTTGGCCCTTCTGGGGTCCCACGACGGCTCTCCAATCACTGTTGCTTTATTTGGAAATTCAATGTACAGTGGAACCTTGGATTACGAGAATAATCCGTTCCAGGAAAATGCTTGTAATTCAAAGCACTTACATATCAAAGCAAGTTTCTTCATGGAAACAAAGATAATTTGTCCACATTGACTTTTATGGCATGCAATACCACATGTGACCAGAGGTGGGGGTGGGTGCTGGAGAGCCTCGGAAATACTCGGACAGCACGGCTGTTCTCTGAAACCACCGGAAACACCCGGAAACAGAGTATTTACATCGTTTTCCTTGTCGAGTTCCTTGTTAGGCTGTCGAGGAACTCGACAAGCCAATTTTCTCCATTCCCGTCAAGGAAATAGAGAACTTGCTCTCTTTTTGGCTTGTCGAGTTTCTCGACAGTTTCCTCAACGAAAATGTACACACGACCGGTTTCCTCGGCAAAAAAATATCTCCCAGCAAGTTTCTTGCTGTTTTTTGCAGAGAAACTCGGTCGAGGGAGGCCCGGAGCAAAAGCCAGCAAGACTAGCAGAGGGCCGGGCATGACAGAGTGTCTAGTGACACAGGAGGGGTTAAGCTAGAGGGGGTAGGAGGTAGGAAGAGCAGGATTGGTGTAGAGAGGGGCGGGGGAGTTAGAAAGTATCAGCTTCAAGAGGAGGAGCAGGATTGGCTGCTGGTGTCAGGGGAGTTACCCTATAAAAGGGTGGGGCGGGGCCAGGCGGGCACTTGCAGTTAGGAGAGCAACGAGGAAGCAGCTTTTCCTCCTGCTCTCAGAAAACAAAATGGCGTCCGTCGACCTCGTGCTTGCGCGCTTGCGGGCCGAGGCAGCTCATCGGGGCACAGATTGGCTGGAGAGGCGCGCTGCGGAGTGGGTCGCGGACCAGGCGGGCGGATCGGGAGGATCGGGCGGCGGTGAGTTGACCCCACGCGGGCGGAGGTCGCGGCCTCCGGCCCGCTATTCCCCGGGGCCCTCATCCAGGACTGCAAGGGGGGCTCGGAGCCCTCCGGGGGGGCGGTCGGCCCCCCCGCCGAAGCGGGTGACCAGGAGCGAGACAGGGGGGACAGGACAGGACGCACGCCGCCGACCTCCGTCGGTGGGCGGGGCCACGGGCCGTACCGGCGCCGCTTCCCCAGATGGGGGCAGTGGGGGGGGGACACCTTCTCCGTCCGCGGCAAGAAAGGGGGCTGCAAAGGGAAATAAGAAGGCCTCAGACCCACCTGGCACGGCCGCGGGGCCCTCTACACGTGGGGCCGGCGGTTCCGCGGGTGGGCGGGGCTCGGAGCGGGGGTCATCAAGCAACGCTGAGTCGTCGTCGGGTGGTCTGCCTGCTGCAACAACGCGGGGCAGAGGAGCAGAAAAAGGCCGGCCGGAACGGAGGGGGGACTCCGGGGCCTCCAGGTCATCTTCTCCTGGGGGACGGTCGGCCGCACCGATCCCAGTCGGGGAGGACAGGTCGGAAGGTGTGCCATCGGAAGACGAGGATGGGGAGCCGGAGAGAGAGTCAGCGGTGGAGGTCCGGTCCACGGCGGCGGGGGTGTCTCCCGGCAGGCCTGGTAAGTCCACTACATTACATGTATCCTCTTTAGCTGACGCATTGTGTGAATTGTTGGGAGTGGGGAGGGGGGGGGTGCCGGCACCTCCGCCGCCAGTGGCGGTGGCTGCACCGGTGGTGGCGGGCGTTGCGCCTGCCGCCTCTGGGGCTGACGCCCTGTTGACGGAATTGGTGGGGGGCCTCAAGGAGCTTTTGGGCCGGGTGACTGCTGTACAGGGCCCTTCGCCACAGGTGGCCCCGTGGGCACCTGCGGCTGTGGGCACGACGGGGGGTGATGCTACGGCCGGAGGGGGGGTTGCGTCTTCGCAGCTTCCCCCGGTGGCCCCGGTGGCAGGACAGGTGGGGACGGTGAAGGACAAGTCAGGGGGGGCCCCGGAAGTGGTGACTCGTTCCGATCTGGTACGTATTGCGGATGCGGCAAGGGGCGAGGTTTATATCTGCTACGAGTGTCCGCTGGGGGGTCATTTAAAACAGGAGGTGAAGGAAAAAATTTACAAGAGCGAATATGTAGAGATATTCTCCCTGTTGCCGTTGGAGAAATTCAACCTCGATAGGGTGAAGCCGGATGATTCTAAAAAGGAGGATGAGGAGAAGCGGCGTTATAGGTTGATTCCGCGCACTTTCGTGAACTGGCTTCAGGCGTTCGCCATTATGGCTAGCGTCGTTGGCGAGAAAAACCCAGAACATTGCTCGGCGTTGTTCGGGTACATGGATTCAATTGGGGAGGCGCATCGGGTGTACGGGGGGTCGGCTTGGCTCAGGTACGATGAGCAGTTTCGGCAGTGGCGGGCAGTTAGGCCCTCTCTGCGCTGGGATCAGAAAGATATCAGCCTCTGGATGCGGCTCATGGCGGCGGCTAAAGCCCCGGCGCAGTCTTTTCACGGGGGGGCCGGGGGTGCTACCTCCTCAGGACCGTCGGCCGGCAAGAAGTGGGGAGTTTGCTGGCAGTTCAATGAGAACGCATGCAAATTCGGTGGATCGTGTAAATTCAAACACGAGTGCTCAGGGTGTGGGGGCTCCCACCCCGCGGCCAAGTGTTTTAAAAAGGGAAAGCGTGCCGGTGACGCTGCTCAGAAAAGGGACGACTCCGGTGAAGGGGGAAAGGATGCAGCCTTTCCTAAGTAGGTACCCGGACAAGGCAGCGGCGGAACTATTGTCCTCGGGGTTCAGGGACGGTTTCAAGATACCGTGTTCGCTGGCGGTGGTACCGCCGGTGGCACGAAATTTGAAATCGGCTCTCCTTAACCCGGGGGTGGTGGGGGAAAAGTTGGGCAAAGAAGTGGCACTAGGACGGATGGGCGGGCCGTTTGCGGCCCCGCCCTTGCCGGAGCTGGTGGTGTCTCCGTTGGGGGTGGTGCCTAAGAAGGAACCGAACAAATTCCGTCTTATTCACCACCTGTCATTCCCAAAAGGGGGTTCGGTCAACGACTTTATCGATCCGGAGGCTTGCACGGTGTCCTACACGTCGTTTGATGCGGCGGTACGGTGGGTGCGGCGGTACGGACGTGGGGCCTTGATGGCGAAGGCGGACATCGAATCCGCCTTCCGGTTGTTGCCGGTGCATCCCGACTGTTTTAGGCTGTTGGGATGTTGCTGGCAGGGCCAATATTATGTTGACCAGTGCCTACCCATGGGCTGCTCCATTTCCTGCGCACTGTTTGAGACATTCAGTTCCTTTTTGGAATGGGTGGTCAGGGATGTGTCGGGCCTGGACTCGATCATTCACTATCTGGATGACTACCTCTGCGTGGGGCCGCCTTCCTCTGGTGTGTGTGCGACTCTACTGTCAACGTTGCAGCACATTGCGGGACGTTTTGGAGTGCCCTTAGCGGCCGACAAGACGGAAGGCCCCACGACGGAGATTAGTTTTCTGGGTATAGTGATCGATTCGGAAGTAATGGAGTGCCGCCTTCCAAGGGATAAGCTTGAGGCCTTGAAGGCGGAAGTTAGAGAGTTTCAGGGCTTGCGGAAGGTGCAGCTGAGGACTTTACAGTCACTGCTGGGAAAACTTAATTTCGCTTGTAGGATCATTCCCATGGGCAGAGTATTTTGCCGACGGCTGTCGGCGGCTACGGCGGGGGCGAAGGCCCCCAATCATTTCATTCGTTTGTCGAAGGAGCACCGGGAGGACTTGAAGGTATGGTATGAGTTCCTGTCATCCTACAATGGCAGGTCGATGTGGCTGTCCAGTCCGGTGAGTAACTTCGACGTGGAACTGGTGACGGACGCGGCGGGGTCCACGGGTTATGGGGCTTTCTTCAAGGGGCAGTGGAGCGCAGAGCCTTGGCCTCAGTCTTGGGTGGAGGCAGGTTTTCTCCGAAACCTAGTGCTGCTGGAACTGTTTCCAGTGGTGTTGGCCATTGAGCTTTGGGGGGAGGCCTGCAGCAACCTAAAACTCTGGCTGAATTGTGACAACATGGGAGTGGTTCAGGTAGTGAACCGCATGTCCGCGTCATCACAACCGGTCATTCGGCTCATGCGGCATTTAGTGTTGAGGTGTTTACAACTGAACATTTTCATTTATGCCGTGCATATCCCGGGCGTCGAGAACACGCTGGCTGACTCATTGTCTCGTTTTCAGTGGGACAAGTTCAGAGAGCTGGCCCCGGCCGCGGAGGCTGTCGGGGTCCCGTGCCCGGGCTGGATTTGGGAGCTGGCGCTGGAATAGCCGCCTCGTGGATTAAGCAGTCCGTTAGCACGGCTACATGGTCGGCCTACGCCAAGGTATGGAAGGAATGGTTGGAGTTGGGTGCCGAAGCTGGGGTTGTGAGCGGGGGGCCAGAGGAGCGGTTGCAGGTAATTTATTTTGTAGCCAGGAACATGGAGCTCGGCGTGTCTGTGTCCTCCATTGAGAAAAAATTGGCGGGTTTAGCGTTCTTTTTTAAGCTGGTGGGGGGGGTGGATTGGACTAAGGACTTTTGGGTTAAACAGGCAGTGAAGGGTTACAGGAAAGGTCGTAAGGTGCAGGATGCCAGGAGGCCGGTCTCTTTTGCCAACTTGGTAGGTATCAGGGGAGCCTTGGACGGGGTGTGCACGGGTCAGTATGAATGCCTATTGTTCGCGGCGGCTTTCTCGCTGGCATTTTACGGGGCGTTTCGCATCAGTGAATTGGTTAGCCCTTCCCGCCTGAGGGCCGGGGGGCTGATGAGGGAGGATGTGTGGATATCGGATGATAAGGTGGGTATTCGGTTGCGCAGATCAAAAACCGACCAGAGGGGAAAGGGGGTGGACGTGGTTCTTTTTTCCCTGCCGGGGGCCAGGGTATGCCCGGTGGCATCGGTCAAGGCATTTTTGGGGGTTAGGCCGGAAGGGGGCGGGCCGTTGCTTAAGCACGAAGATGGGTCTTTCTTGTCAAAGTTCCAATTTGTGGCTGTTTTCCGCAGTTGCTTGCATTAAATGGGCTTGGACAAGTCCGAGTTTTCGTCTCACTCCTTCCGTATCGGGGCGGCTACCGAAGCTGCCAGGTGCGGGATGAACGAAGCGGCAGTACGGAAGATCGGGAGGTGGGAATCTCGGAGGTTCAGGTCATACGTGCGGCCTCAGTTGGTGGTTGGTTAATGGGGAAGGGAGAGATGCAAAAAAGGGGGGGCTTTTTTAGGGTTGGTGTTCGTTGGTGAGCATTGTGGATTGTTTATTTCATTTCAGGTGGAGGGACTACACGCCTCGTCTGGATTTTCGGACATTCGTACGTTTGCTGGGGGGCAAGAAGGGCTGATGAGAAGCCGGAAGGCAGGCAGCTGGGTATCTCCAGGAAGGAAGCGGTGTTGAGGTGGCTGGGGATACCTGGGATGATGTGGGGTAGGGTGCTACCAGAGGTCGAGAGGTACGCCCGATTGGACAGGCCCCCCGATGTTCTGGTTATACACGCGGGGGGGAATGATTTTGGTGTCCGAAAAATCAGGGCTCTGATTACGGACATCAAAGCGGACTTTGAGCGGCTGCGAGCGGCCTTTCCGGGGACGGTGCTGGTGTGGTCGGAAATTGTCGCCCGCACACAGTGGCGCAAGGCTCGGTCAGTTACCAGGCTCAACAGAGCCAGGACTCGGGTTAACCGGGTGGTAGGTAAATTTTTGGCACGGCTTGGGGGGCTGGTGGTACGCCACCAGGAATTGGAGACTAATGTGGGCATGTATTTGAGGAGGGACGGTGTCCATCTGACGGATGTGGGGATTGCGCTTTGGTCGATGGGGATACGGGAAGGGATTCAGAGAGCGTTGAGGTTGGGTGGGGGCCCTTAAAGGTGGAGGTGTCATCCTTTCGGGCTGTGGCGGTTAGTTCTGTTGGTCCTTTATGGTGGCAGTAGAAAACGTGTGAAAACGGGGGTGGGGGGCTCATCAATTTTATGGCCCCCTTTAAGTGTATTCCAGCGAAAGGTTAGTTGGTATACTGTAACGTTTGCACTGCGGGCGGGGGTTGTCTCCGAGCGTACTACACGGACTGGAGGCCTAAGGTTATTGTTTGCTCGCAGTGCATTGTTCATACTGGTATATGGTAAAATGGTGGAGAATGGGTGTGCTGCCAGAAAGGACCAACAGAGTGGGGGTTTTGTGGTATGTCATTGATGTTGGATATTTACTGTTTTCATTTAAGTTGGAGTTTTTATTGCGATTATGTTTTAATAAAATAGGCTGTTGTGGCCAGTTTACTCCAAAGCAAAGGTGTGGTCTCTTTACTATAGATTAAGTGGGGGACAATTAAGGGGTGGAGTATATGGGGTCGCAACGGTAAAAGGTTATTGGGTCACATCTGGACTACACTAGTCAAGGGAGGCCCGGAGCAAAAGCCAGCAAGACTAGCAGAGGGCCGGGCATGACAGAGTGTCTAGTGACACAGGAGGGGTTAAGCTAGAGGGGGTAGGAGGTAGGAAGAGCAGGATTGGTGTAGAGAGGGGCGGGGGAGTTAGAAAGTATCAGCTTCAAGAGGAGGAGCAGGATTGGCTGCTGGTGTCAGGGGAGTTACCCTATAAAAGGGTGGGGCGGGGCCAGGCGGGCACTTGCAGTTAGGAGAGCAACGAGGAAGCAGCTTTTCCCACCCTCCCTCCCTTATTGCATTACCTGTGTTGCCGGTGTTTTTTCTTTTGCAGGTACGGTGTTGGACGGTCGTCACGACAGCTGGGTTGGCGGTTAGTTCTGTTGGTCCTTTATGGTGGCAGTAGAAAACGTGTGAAAACGGGGGTGGGGGGCTCATCAATTTTATGGCCCCCTTTAAGTGTATTCCAGCGAAAGGTTAGTTGGTATACTGTAACGTTTGCACTGCGGGCGGGGGTTGTCTCCGAGCGTACTACACGGACTGGAGGCCTAAGGTTATTGTTTGCTCGCAGTGCATTGTTCATACTGGTATATGGTAAAATGGTGGAGAATGGGTGTGCTGCCAGAAAGGACCAACAGAGTGGGGGTTTTGTGGTATGTCATTGATGTTGGATATTTACTGTTTTCATTTAAGTTGGAGTTTTTATTGCGATTATGTTTTAATAAAATAGGCTGTTGTGGCCAGTTTACTCCAAAGCAAAGGTGTGGTCTCTTTACTATAGATTAAGTGGGGGACAATTAAGGGGTGGAGTATATGGGGTCGCAACGGTAAAAGGTTATTGGGTCACATCTGGACTACACTAGTCATGTGTACGAGGCCTGAGCCATATTCATTATAACAGAAGCATGGCTCAGTTCTGCCATACTACCATGACAAAGCAACCATACCTCACAACTTTTTGAGATGGGAATGAGGGACACCTATTAGCAAAGGTATGTAGGTATAGGACACACCCCCTTCCACGCCCCCTTAAAGGAGAATTTAACTAGAAAAAAAATATTAGTTAAACCCACAAGTGCTTTTTTTACCACTACTATTCCTTTATATTGGCCTTTAAAATTTACAAATACAGCAATTTAGAATTTGGAAGAAAGGTTTAGCACTGGGGAACATTTTTTGAAAGATAAAAGTGCATTTTATATACATGTATATGGATCAGACCAAAATGAGTGACAAATGAGGAGGAAAGAGGGACAGAGGGACATTGCTCCAAATCAGGGACAGTCCCTCGAAATCAGGGACAGTTGGGAGCTATGAAAGCAACCATTAGGGAGAAGCTGTAGCTACTGGGGTGTCAAACTGGCGGTCCTCCAGTTGTTGCGGAACTACAAGTCCCCTCATGTCTCTGCCCGTGGACATCATGCTTGCCAGCCTTGCAGTGCCTCATGGAAATTGTAACAGCTGGAGGGCCGCCAGTTTGACACCTGTGCTCAGAGGCGGCTCTAGGCTTTGTGAGGCCTTAGGAAAATCTGAGACATGAGGCCCCACTCACATCCATAATGAGAAAAACAATTCAAACGATAAAAATTAACTGTATAAATTGCATTTATTAAGAGTTTTAAATTATATGAACTATGAATTCACTGTTTATAGAACTTTCTCTAACCAATTCTTTAGGCAAATTAGGCGGCCGTGAGGCCCCTGTGGGGGCGAGGCCTAAGGCTTGTAAAACGGTTCTTATGTATGTCATTTCTACACTTTATTTAGCCTGGAGTTCAGATTTATAAAAAATAAATAAAAAATAGCAGATTAAACAAAGGATTATATAAGAGGAGTCACCCTACAGTCACCTTGAGTGGAAATGTTCCTAACACTGATCTTTTTGTTTCTAGACGTGAAATTGTGATTGAATCCATAAGGCTCTCGCATGAATAAGATGAAATATAACAATAGATCTGCAGACCTGAATGGCCCTAAATAGTACAGAATAGAATTGATTTTGTGTATAGCTAACATTCCACACAACAAGTTATAATTTATGTTTGGCGACCCTTTAAGCTACCAGATTTCCCTTCTCCCGGCTAGTCCATAAAAGCCAGTAATTAAAATACAATTATAACTGTGTTACGTTCATGGTGCAGTAATCCAGAGTCCTGTGTATTTATTACCCACTGTGTACACAGAGGCATTTATATAGGTAAAATGGTATTACTTCTTAGAAAATAAAAACAAAACATAGTGCAGACAGTTGTCACCCTGAAACTGGCTCCAGTCTGGCAGGGTAAGAAAATCCCCAGGAGAGCATCCTGTGCATTGGATTGTAGTGTACAGAGTGATTGAAGATGGCTGTTGCTATTGATAGAACATCGCTGCCCTCTTGTGGTCAGGTTCCATATAGCAATTAGTAATTATATTAAATTTACTGAATCCATACTATACCAATATATACATATAACCAGGGTAGATAAAGAGGGCCTATTTATGCAGAAGTTGCCAAGTTATTTAACCACTTCAATACCGGGCTTTTATACACACCTCAATACCGGGCCTATTCTGGCACTTCTCTCCTACATGTACAAATCCTCATTCTTTTGCTACAAAATTACGCAGAAGCCCCAAACATTATTAGCCAGATTCAGGTATAGTTACACCGGCATATCAGTAGATACGCCATCTTAACTCTGAATCCTCGCCGTCCTACATTTAAGCGTATGCTCAAACTGAGATACGCTTAAATGTTGCTAAGATACGAGCGGCGTAAGTCTTCCTACGCCGTCGTATCTTAGCTGTCTATTTACGCTGGCCGCTAGGGGCGTGTACGCTGATTTACGCCTAGAATATGTAAATCAGTGAGATACGCCTATTCACAAAACGTACGCTCGCCCGTCGCAGTAAAGATACGCCGTTTACGTAAGGCATTTTCAGGCGTAAAGATAAACCACCAAAAAGATGGCGCAGCCAATGTTAAGTATGGACGTCGGAACAGCCTCTAATTTCACGTCGTTTGCGTAAGTCGATTCAGAATAGGGCTGGGCGTAGGTTACGTTCACGTCGAAAGCATTGACTATTTGCAATGTGATTTGGAGCATGCGCACTGGGATACGACCGCGGACGGCGCATGCGCCGTTCGTTCAAAACGTCATTTACGTGGGGTCATGCTTTATTTACATAAAACAGGCCCATCTCTTCACAATTTGAATTAGGCACGCTTATGCCGGCACATTTACGCTACGCCGCCGTAACTTAGGACGCAAGTGCTTTGTGAATACAGCACTTGCCTCTCTAACTTACGGCGGCGTAGCGTAAATTACATACTCTACGCCCGCACAACTTTAAGCCGCAGTACGTGAATCTGGCCATATATATGTTTTTTTTTAGGGCTGTGCAAATTAACTTTTAATTAATCTTAAATTTTTTTGATCGATCAAAATCTTTTTTTTTTTTTTTTTTATCACTTTTATTCCTATTACAAGGAATGTAAACATCCCTTGTAATAGGAAATGTGTGTGACAGGTCCTCTTTATGAGACAAAACAGATTATAGCGCACACATGCGCTATAAGGCCTAAGGCCTAAGACCCCGTACACACGGTCGGACCAAACCGATGAGAATGAACCGAAGTTCAGTTTCATCGGACCAAACCGACCGTGTGTACAGCCCATCGGTCTGTTTTCCTTCGGTCCAAAATTTTAAAACATGCTTCAAAACCGAACCGATGGACCGCTGCCCCATCAGACCAAACCGATGGTTAGTACAGAAAGCATCGGTTCAAAACCCGCACATGCTCAGAATCAAGTCGACGCATGCTTGGAAGCATTGAACTTTGTTTTATTCAGCACGTCGTGTGTTTGACGTCACCGCGTTCTGACCCGATCGGATTTTGGACTGACGGTGTGTACACATATCAGGCCGTACGGCCACTTCAGAGGTGAACCGATGAAATAGGTCCGACGGACCAGTCACATCGGTATGGTCCGACTGTGTGTACAAGGCCTAAGGCCCCGTACACACTACCGAACATGTCTGCTGAAACTGGTCCGCGGACCAGTTTCAGCAGACATGTTCGGTCGTGTGTACGGCCGACCGGACAGGTTTCCAGCGGACATTTGTCCAGCCGACCGTTTTGCAGCGGACAAATGTTTCTTAGCATGCTAAGAAACATGTCCGCTGGAAGCCTGTCCGTCGGACATGTTCGGTCGTCTGTACAGACTCACCGTACATGTCCGTACATGTCCGAAGTGATTCGACGCATGCATGGAAGTTTGAACTTCCAGGGCCGCGCACGTCGCCGCGTCATCGTCACGGCGACGGCGCGGCCACGTCACCGCAGATCGTGTACGCGCGGATTTCTGTCTGATGGTGTGTACAACCATCAGACAGAAATCTCCGGCCGGACATGTCCGCTGAAAACGGTCCGGCGGACCGTTTTCAGCGGACTGTCCGGTCCTCTGTACGAGGCCTAAGGCCGGGTACTCACGACCAAACATGTACGGTGAAAGCGGTCCGTCGGACCGTTTTCACCATACATGTCTGCCAGAGGGCTTCTGTACGATGGTTGTACACACCATCGTACAGAAGTCCGCGCGTAAACAATACGCGGGGCGTGTCCGCGGTGTCGCCGCGTCGATGACGCGGTGTCGCCGCGACAATGACGCAGCGACGTGGGCGGCCCGCCTTTAAAATGCTTCCACGCATGCGTCGAAGTCATTCGACGCATGCGAGGGACGGCGGGCGCCTGGACATGTACGGTAGGTCTGTACTGACGACCGTACATGTCCGAGCGGGCAGGATTCCAGCGGACTGTTTTAAAACAAGTCCAGGAATATTTGTCCGCTGGGAAAAGGCCCGGCGGGCAAATGTTTGCTGGAATTCGGCCCGCTCGCGCCCACACACGACCAAACATGTCTGCTGAAACTGGCCTGCGGACCAGTTTCAGCAGACATGTTTGGTCGTGAGTAGGGGGCCTAAGAGTTGCTTATCTGTAAATTGTAAATGTAAGTAGGCGTTACTCAATGCAAATAAAACAAATAAATAATTAAACCATGTTTAATGCCACCAGCGTAGTGTAGGCCTTATGTATTGATAGCAAACCCTGGACTGGAAGAGGAAAAGCCATAAGCAGGATCTGATCAGGCTCTGTTGGACTGTGCATGCACTAATTCTGAACATGCAGATAAGACAAGAGAGTTGACCAAACAGATTGTGACCTCATCACCGTGCTGCTGACCATTTACTGTCCAGTCGGCAGGATAATGAGCCACTCATGATCAACAAAGGAGGCTAATGGCAGGGCTGCTTGAATTGCTAAGCTGGCAGCAAGATCTCCATTTGCATTGAAAAATTGACATTACTACATAAAGCTTCTAATTTTGAATCCTTATGAAGATCTTGGATCAAACACTATTTACCCCTTGGTTTGGACTGTTCACTAATTTCTCCCTGAGAGATTATAATATCCACCCCGCTACTATGATTACCTTCACCTGATTCTCTAACCATTGGAGTGTGCCCTATCCCTTCTACTAGGTTTAGTCTTGTTAATAATCTTAGGCCCCATACACACGAGAGGATTTATCCGCGAATACGGTCCAGCGGACCGTTTCCGCGGATAAATCCTCTCGAGGATTTCCGCGGATTTCTATGCGATGGTGTGTACTCACCATCGCATTGAAATCCGCGCCTAAATCCTCTGGCGATGACGTGTCGCGCCGTCGCCGCGATTATGACGCAGCAACGTGCGCGACGCTGTCATATAAGGAATTCCACGCATGCGTCGAATCATTACGACGCATGCGGGGGATCCCTTCGGACGGATGGATCCGGTGAGTCTATACAGACCAGCGGATCCATCCGTTGGGATGGATTCCAGCAGATGGATTTGTTTAGCATGTCAGCAAATATTCGATCTGCTGGAATCCATCCCAGGGGAGAAATATCCGCGGAAACAGATCCGCTGGAGTGTACACACCATAGGATCTATCCGCTGAAACCCATTTGCTGGGATTTTTCAGCGGATGGATTCTATCGTGTGTATGGGGCCTAATATATACAATGTAATAGAAAATGCTTTGAATGGTTGGAATTTTTGACCTTCGCACCAGATAAAGCCAAGCCAAGAGAAGAAACTTGGCCATGGTTTAGCCTAATTTATTCCCCCAGCTAGTCTACAACACATTAACCACTTCAATACAGGGCATTTTCACCCCCTTCCTGCCCAGACCAATTTTTAGTTTTCAGCGCTGTCGCACTTTGAATGACAATTGCGCGGTCGTGCGACGTGGCTCCCAAACAAAATTGACGCCCTTTTTTTCCCACAAATATAGCTTTCTTTTGGTGGTATTTGATCATCTCTGCGGTTTTTATTTTTTGCGCTATAAACAAAAGAAGAGCCACAATTTTGAAAAAAAAACACAATATTTTTTAGTTTTTGATTTAATAAATATCATAATAATAAAAAAAAAAAGTTTAGACCGATACGTATTCTTCTACATATTTTTGGTTAAAAAAAGTCGCAATAAGCATATTTGATCGGTTTGCGAAAAAGTTCTAGCATCTACAAAATAGGGAATAGAATTATGGCATTTATTTTTTTATTTTTTTTACTAGTAATGGCGGCGATCTGCGATTTTTATTGTGACTGTGACATTGCGGCGGACATATCGGACACTTTTGACACATTTTTGGGACCATTCACATTTATACAGCGATTAGTGCTATAAAACTGCACTGATTACTGTGTAAATGTGACTGGCGAGGAAGGGGTTAATATGTTCCCTAAAGTGTGTTCTAACTGTAGGGGGAGGGGGGCTCACAAGGGAGGAGACCGATGTGTGTTCCTCAGTACTGGGAACACACATCGGTCTCCTCACCGCTGACAGGACATGGATCTGTGTGTTTACACACACAGATCCATGGTCCTGCCGTTATTGCGGGCAATCGCGGCCCCTAGCCGCCCAGGAATGCAAGGACGTCATATGACGTCCACTCTGAGGGAGGGAGGGTTCCCGCCGACGTCATTTTACAATGACTCGGTAGGGAAAGTGTTAACTTAATATTTCTTTATAGGTCCATTCTATTCTATTCTCTTCATAGATTACATAATTATATTATATTATGTCAATCAACTTAATTTCTCAATTACTTGTCGTCAAATAGCTGCCATGAAGCTATGATTATGACACTTCATGTTACATAATCTTATCCTACAATCTACTAGGTTATCTATTTTCGTTTACATTTATAAGAGTTACTTTCTTGGATGATTACGCCTTTTTCTACTATACTATTGTACATGTTCTGTTAATGGAATATCTATTTCTATTACATTATTGTACATGCTCTGTTAATGGAATTTTGTTGATAATTATAAAATTCAATAAAATATTTGAAACAGAAAAATTTACATAAAGTACAACTCAATTCAGTCCTATCCCATTCCCATTCCTCACTCCTTGTACGTATCATGGGTGTCTTTACTAACCAATAGAGAGACATGAGAATTGGAAGGGGTGTGCCTAGTTTAGGAACGAAGCCCTCAAATGGCCCTTGCAAGTCATCTATAAGTAATGCCAAAACCCGTAGGATCTGTACAGGTCTTTAGTCACTTTAGTAGGATTACTTACTCAGGATCCCTTCCGATCTATTTACCTACCAGCATTGTCTTGCTGTTTGGTGTTTTTGATGTATGCTGAAAATTTAGAAAAAATGTCAATTCCGGCTGCGTTTGACTCCCGATGCTTTGCTGCCAGCTTGGGGTATCTGTAGGAGGTGATAAATACACAATAATAAATGAATAAAGTTGATGCAAAGTGAATATGGCAACATTCAAGACAGAACAACATAGGCTACACATTTCATGCATCTTAAAGCGGGGGTTCACCCTATCAACGAAAAAAAAAAAAAAATTCTTTTACCATAAAATCAGGCATTGTAGCGCGAGCTACAGTATGCCTGTCCCGAATTTTTTACCCCCGTACTCACCTTGTAATCGTACATCGAAGATACCGGGGAATGGGCGTGCCTATGGAGACGGAGGATGATTGACGGCCGGCTCTGGCACGTCACGCTTCTCCGGAAATAGCCGAAATAGGCTTGGCTCTTCACGGCGCCTGCGCATAGCCTGTGCGCAGGCGCCGTGAAGAGCCGAGACCTACTCCGGCTGTCTTCGGGGAGAGTGACGTGCCAGGGCCGGCCGTCAATCATCCTCCCTCTCCATAGGCACGCCCATTCCCCGCGGGAGCCGAAATCTTCTATGTACGATTACAAGGTGAGTCCGGGGTTAAAAAAATCGGGACAGGCATACTGTAGCTCGCGCTACAATGCCTGTCTCGATGGTAAAATCATGTGGGTGAGGGTGAACTACCGCTTTAACTATGGGCATGTTCACTCCACTCATCCCGACCTAGTGAACAATGACCATAACCAGTTCTCACAGCTGAACATGTTTATGGTCCAGAGCAAGTTTTACATTTCTGCTATGGGCCTGTTTATTTGACAATCACATTTCATGACTTAACCACTTAACCCCCGGACCATATTGCTGGTCAAAGACCAGAGCACTTTTTGCGATTCGGCACTGCGTCGCTTTAACTGACAATTGCGTGGTTGTGCGACGTGGCTCCCAAACAAAATTGGCGTCCTTTTTTCACCACAAATAGAGCTTTCTTTTGGTGGTATTTGATCACCTCTGCGGTTTTTAGTTTTTGCGCTATAAACAAAAATAGAGCGACAATCTTGAAAAAAATGAATATGTTTTACTTTTTGCTATAATAAATATCTCCCAAAAATATATAAAAAAAAAAATTCCTCAGTTTAGGCCGATACGTATTCTTCTACATATTTTTTGTAAAAAAAAAATCACAATAAGCGTTTATTGATTGGTTTGCGCAACAGTTATAGCGTTTACAAAATAGGGGGTATTTTTAGGGCATTTTTATTAATATTTTTTTTTTACTAGTAATGGCGGCGATCAGCAATTTTTTTCGGTACTGCGACATTATGGCGGACACTTCGGACACTTTTGACACATTTTTGGGACCATTGGCATTTTTATAGCGATCAGTGCTATAAAAATGCATTGGATTACTATAAAAATGCCACTGGCAGTGAAGGGGTTAACACTAGGGGGCAGGGAAGGGGTTAAGTATGTTCCCTGGGTGTGTTCTAACTGTAGGGGGGGGTGGCCTCACTAGGGGAAATTACTGATCTTCTGTTCATACATTGTATGAACAGAAGATCAGCATTTCTCTCCCTGACAGGACCGGGAGCTGTGTGTTTACACACACAGCTCCCGGTTCTCGCTCTGTAGCGAGCAATCGCGTGTGCCCCTAGTGGCCTGCGCGAGAGCCGACGTATAGCTACGGGCTCTCGCGCAGGGGAGCCGACCTGCCGCCGTAAAATGATGGTGGCTGATCGGCAACCAGTTTATATAGAACTAAAGGGCAAACTTTTTTTTTTGGACATATATACCCCCTGTCAGCATTTCTTGCCATCTCTGCCCTATTGGGAAGGTTTCCCTTTACTTCCTGTCCCATCTCTAAAACAAGAAGGTGAGGAAACCCCTTTCCTAAACTTCATTGGAGGATTTCCTTTCTATTCCTGTATTGGTGACAAATCAAAATGTGTGATTTTCTTTTCCTTTCACTTTTGATGATGACGGTAAAAATGACAAAATGAGAGGGTGAGTCTCCCTAATGAGGGCAGAGGTAGCAATAACAACCTGCCAGATGTTCTAATCCATCTCCACTCTATCAAAAACGTAAAAAAAAAACTTTTGCCTTTAGTTATACTGTAACATAACACAGTAATACATACAACGCTGTATCCAACAAGGCCCAGGCCTAGGGCAGCACTTTGCAGGGGGGCAGCACAGAAAGAGTCTCCGCCGACTTGTGCTACACTGTTAGTGTAACGCAAGCTGCTTCTAATTGTGACTGTCCTATCATCCTGGACCACAAACCTTCCTCACCGTGCTATATGTTTTCTGCTGCACCATTTGCTTGGTTATATCTTCTTAGTCCTGTCCATAAAATTATCAGAAATTTGTGCTTAAAGTAGAACTATAGGCAACACTTTTTTTTTTTTCATTTTGGATAGAGTAAGGGAGGGTTAGAGCCCCTGTCAGTTTATATTTTACCATCCCTGTCCCATTGCAGAGATTTCCCTTCACTTCCTGCCCCAAAGCCAAACAGGAAGTGAGAGGAAATCTATGCAAATTAAGGGAATCCAGTGCCCCAGCCCCTAAGAACTAGTGGCCCCACTCAGAAAAAGAGGTGTGGCCTTGACAGGAAGGGGTGGGTCATATTTAAATTAGGGGGTGATTGGGCAGCACAAAACCTAAATACACTACTAAATACATAGGCCCAGATTCTTAAAGGGCTTACGATGGCACAGCGCCATGTACGCCGTCGTAAGTCCTAATCTGGGCCGTCGTATCTATGCGACCGATTCTTAGAATCAGTTACGCATAGATATCCAATAGATCCGACAGGCGTAAGGCTCTTACGCTGTCGGATCTTAAATGCAATTTTTTTTTTTGCCGCTAGGTGTCGCCTCCGTCGTTTTCCCCGTCGAGTATGCAAATTAGCAAAATAAGCGAATTCCCGAACGTACGCGCGGTCGACGCAGTGAAGTTACGACGTTTACGTTAGATTTGCGCCGTGTAAAGTTGCCCCTGCTATATGAGGGGCAACCAATGTTAAGTATGGACGTCGTTCCCGCATCGAAATTTTTAATTTTTAATTTTACGTCGTTTGCGTAAGTCGTCCGTGAATGGGGCATTTACGTTCACGTCAAAACCAATGACGTCCTTGCGACGTCATTTAGCACAATGCACGTTGGGAAATTTTAGGGATGGCGCATGCGCATTACGTTCAGGGCGGGAACGCGCTTAATTTAAATGCTATACGCCCCTACCCGCCTAATTTGAATTAGGCGGGCTTGCGCCGGGTGATTTACGCTACGCCGCCGCAACTTTACAGGCAAGTGCTTTGTGAATAAAGCACTTGCCTGTAAAACTTGCGGCGGCGTAACGTAAATGACATACGTTACGCCGCCGCAGTTTTACGCCCATCTACGAGAATCTGGACCAGACACTATATTGTCAAAAGTATTGGAACGCCAATTGTAGTAAACCTCTGAACTGGGATCTTTAAGGCAATTTACAGCAAAGAAATTTGTATTGTATGTCTTTTTTTTTTAAAGAGTAACTTTATTCTACATATTTAAAAAAAAAATGAATTATTGATAAAATACTATCGACATTGTATACACGATATTCCAAAATTGTATCCATCACATTATAATTGTACACAAATTGAATGACCCTGAAGTGGTATTCCCCAACTACTTGCTGTTCCACCATAAATGCAGATGGTGATCAGTCTATTAGGATAACAGGCCTGGCTCACAGTCTTCACTCAAATTCATCCCAAAGGTGTTCTATCGGGTTGAGATCAGGACTCTGTGCAGGCCAGTCATGTTCCTCCACCCCAAACTCATTCATCCATGTCTTTATGGACCTTGCTTTGTGTACTGGTGCGCAGTCACGTTGGAACAGGAAGGTGCCCATCCCCAAACTGTTCCCACACAGTTGGGATCATGAAATTGTCCAAAATGTCTTGGTATGCCAAAGCCTTAAGGCCCCTTTGACACTGGGGCGTTTTTCGAGCGTTATTCGAGCGTTATTCGAGCGTTATTCGAGCGTTATTGGAGCGAAGCCTCATCTGCAATCCCAATGTGCTGGTAAAGCACCGCTACGACCCTAACATTTTAGGGCGTTTTTGCAGTGCCTCGGTGTGAAAGGGTAAGGCGTTTTCACAGCGCTTTTCAATTCATTTCAATGGAGAGGGGCGTTTTTGGAGCGTTTTTTTTAGCGCCCAAAAGCTGCTCTAAAGATGCTGCTTGCAGGACTTCTCTCAACGCCCTGCCAGTGCAACACCTCAGTGTGAAAGGGTAAGGCGTTTATACAGAGGCGCATTGCGGGCGGTATTAACCCTTTTTCGGCCGCTAGCGGGGGTTAAAACCCGCACTGCTAGCGGCCGAATATCGTGGTAAATACGACGGTATAGCGGCGACAAAAATCGCGCCGCTATACCGTCACCGCACCTCCACTGCTCTGTGTGAAAGGGGCCTAAAAGGCAAAAAAACCTACAACAACTTTGACATTATACTGTATGTATATGGAAGCAAACCCATTATGATCTACAGATGAATGAAACAGAGTAGATACAAAAGTAACAATGTTACGTTGTGTCTATTTCACCTGTTTACAAACTGTTGCTAAATGTCACTTTGAAAGGTGGAAATTGCTGTCAAATGTGAGAGGAAACAAAAGGCCAGGGCGTACCACACACGCCCTGTGTATGTGGGTGAAGATATTTTGGGCATTTGTAGCACGCCCAGTGTCCACTACTGGTTATAGATGAAGAGTACAATTTGTCACATCCTGCAAAGAATGAGATGTTCCCCTATAAAAGCAACAAATAAGGAATTACTCAGATCATCCACTAGGCAACCTACGCAGGAACTGTACTGTGGTAACGATTGGTTGTGTTAGGTGTTGCGACTCGCGAGTGCCGTGTAGATCAAACATGTTAATTTTTTATTTTTAACATGTTATGCCAATAATGTTATTTTTAATCATGTTTAATAAATGTTCTGACTTTTCTACTTAAAATTACGGTGTGCCTCTAAAGTCCATGGGGTAGATCCACAAAGAAATTACGCCGGCGTATCTATTGATACGCCGGCGTAATTTAAAAATTCCCGCGTCGTATCTTTGTTTTGAATCCTCAAAACAAGATACGACGGCATCTCGGCTAGATCCGAGAGGCGTACGTCTTCGTACGCCTTCGGATCTTAGGTGCAATTTTTCGGCGTCCGCTAGGTGGCGTTCCCGTCGTAATTCGCGTAGAGTATGCAAATTAGCTATTTCCGACGATGCACGAACATACGAGCGGCCGTTGCATTTTGTTTACGTCGTTTCCGTTCAGCTTTTTCCGGCGTATAGTTAAAGCTGCTATATGGTGGCGTACTCAATGTTAAAGCGGAGTTCCGGCCACAATTTCACTTTTTAAATATAAATACCCCTGTAATACACAAGCTTAATGTAGTCTAGTAAAGTTAGTCTGTAAACTAAGGTCCGTTTTGTTAGGTTGTTGGAGCATTTAGTTAGTTTATAATCTAGAAATAGACCGTGGCCATCTTAAGTGTGGGCATCATGAAGCCAGACTGTATGACTTCCTGGATTTCAGCCTTGCAGATCTCGCACATGCTCAGTGCTGCACAAGCGATGTAATAAGTTTCAGTCAGGTTTGCACAGCAACGGGAGTGTCAGAGGAAGTTGCCGCCCCTTCTCTATGCAAATAGGCTATTTGCAAGGACTACTGGGATACATGGTGCCTATCCCAGAAACCCTTGCGAATAGCCTTGTGACTTAATAGCCTAGGCTAATAAGGAGGAGGAAGTAATAAAGGACTACAAAATAAAGGTATTTACAAGCAACACAATAAATAAAAATTGTCCATTCTGAACACTATGATATTAGGGCATGCAGCACAGATAAACATAAAAAAATGGGTGGAACTCCACTTTAAGTATGGCCGTCGTTCTCGCGTCTAATTTTGAAAATTTTACGCCGTTTGCGTAAGTCGTCTGGACGCCATTGACGTCCTTGCGACGTCATTTAGCGCAATGCACGGCGGTAAATTTTAGGGATGGCGCATGCGCAGTTCGTTTGGCGCGGGGACGCGCTTCATTTAAATGAAACACGCCCCCTACCCGCCGCATTTAAATTCCGCACCCTTACGCCGCGAGAGATACACTACGCCGCCGTAACTTACGGTGCAAATTCGTTGAGGATTCAAACTAAGCCAAAGTAAGTTACAGCGGCGTAGCGTATCTGACATACGCTGCGCCCGGCGCAGATCTATGTGGATCTGCCCCCATGTTTTTTGCTCTTACCAATATTCTCAGTTAGTTAGGATGTTGGCACACTTTACTATTTTGTATCCACAACGCCATCTTGTGGTGGTACATTAAACCCTATTTTTAGTTATAAATGACATAGTGAGTCAGGTTGAAAAAAGACACAAGTCCATCCAGTTCAACCATAAAAAAAAAAAATTGCACCATTTGGGCAGCCATCACAAATTTTGGGGGCCCTTACACAGCTATAGGCAGCGCCCCCCTGGAGCAGACAACCGGGGGGGGGGGGGGTGGCGGGGTGCTGACGAAAAAAAAAAAAAAAACAAGTGTAATTGTAATCTCTTCAATATAATACCATCGGGACCATCAGGCCCCTTACAGGTGTAATGCAACAAAAAAAAAAAAAACGTGAGGAGGACCATCGGGCCCCTTACAGGTGTAATGCCTATACCCCCCTGATGGCGGCCCTGCCTATGGGTTTATGGAGCAAATGGGCTCCCTCCAGGCATACCTGCCCTTATTTTCTCCATTTCTGTAGATTCTCCAACTTGGAGACTCTCTAACATAGAGTTTGGGCCACACTTTGCAGAGGAGTTTTGGAGTACGACTTCCACATATACAGTATTTGCATTGTGTGCAACGAAACCCTCTGTTTTTAACAGGAATTGTTAAACAGGGTCAATTTTTTTTTGCAGGCTAGCTGGGAAGTGTGCTGGGAAACTTTACAGATACAGTAGCATGGGTATATACCGAGAACCAGGGCCGCCATCAGGGGGGTACAGGCAGTACACCTGTAAGGGGTCCGAAGGTTCCCAGGGGCCCGGAGGCCCACAGGGCCCCAGATTACAACCCCCCGTTTTTTATTTATGTTTTATATATATATATATATATATATATATATATATATATATATATATATATATATATATATATTATTAATAATAATAATAATAATAATAATAATAATAAAGGGCCCAGAGGTCCCCAGGGCCCCGGATGGCAACCCCCCTTTTTTTATAATTTTTTTTAATTTCTTTTTTATATATATATATATATATATATATATTTTTTTTTTTTTATTATTATTATTATTATTATTATTAAAGGGCTCAGAGGTCCCCAGGGCCCCATGTGGCAACCCCCTTTTTTTTTATATAAATGTTTATTTTTGTTTATATATTTTTTTTTTATTAAAGGGCCCAGAGGTCCCCAGGGCCCTGGATGGCAACCCCCTTTTTTTTAATTTTTTATAAATGTTTATTTTCTTTTTTTTATATATATATTTTTTATTAAAGGGCCCAGAGGTCCCGGATGGCAACCCCCCTTTTTTTGTAATTATTTGTGTATATATATGTATGTGTGTATATATATATATATATATAATTATTTTATTTTTATTTTTTTATTAAAGGGCCAAGAGGTCCCCAGATGGCAACCACCCTTTTAAAAAAAAAAAAAAAAAAAAAATAATTTCAAGGGCCCAGAGGTCCCCAGGGCCCCGGATGGCTACCCCCCTTTTTCTATATATATTTTTCTTTATTTCTTCTTTTTTTTTCGCTGTAGCGCCCCCCCCCCCCCCCCCGCTTCTCAATTTCAGGCGGCAGCACCCCCCGGTTCTCTGCTCCAGGAGGGCCCATGCCTGAAGCTGTGTAAGGGGCCCCATAATTCCTGATGGCTGCCCTGCCGAGAACTCAAATCTTTTCAACAGTGCTGTCAGACAGCTTGATGCAGCAATGCAGGTTGCCACAGACTCATTGTTTGTGAGGGTGAAAATTATGGAAATGCCTTCACAATTTCCACCAGCAAAAGTGTCCCCACTGGAAGATATAAAGGAAAAGGCAGAGGACACCCACTAAGTGCAGTATATAGAAAAATACTTTAGTTAAAAATCACAAGTGGCAACTCCTGAGCTACATAGGAATAAGAGCATGTACTCCACCCAGTGCGGTTTGCTATTGAGCCTCAGTGTGTCTTCAGGAGCCAAGAGGCAAATGCTGCTGTAAGGAGCTGTGTAGGACACACAATATAAAAACAAGTCCTGGAGCCACTCTGGAGCGTATAGACTGAGCAAGCCCGGAAGTAATGTCACACCTGGGAGAGCCACAACATGGGGAGCATCGCTACAGGTTTCGGAGCTAACTCCTTCTTTTTCAAGTGGCATGAAAAAGGAGCAGTTAGCTCCCAAACATTTGTTCCTGGTGTCCTACACAGCTTCTGGCAGAAGCATCTGCTTCCTGGCTCCTGAAGACACACTCAGGCTCAACAATTATATGCTCTCATCCTTATTCATCTTGTGAGTTACCACTTGAATTTTAATACAGACTTTTTTCTATATACTGAACTTACTTAGCGCCCTCTGCTGTTTCTATTTAATATTGCAAAGATTACTTCCGTCTCATTGAGGGGCTGCCATGGATATCTTTGGACTTTTTAGTATAAGCCTACACCCCCACAGCACATGTTTGTATATGATTATGTTGTAGCTTAGCTGTATCCCTACCTGCACCACTCCCCTGTGTCCCTATTCGAAGATGTCTTCTATATTCATGTTCTGGTGACAACTTAAAATGTAAGATTTTCCCTGGCTTTTGGTACCGATGACAATGGTCAACAGGACAAACAGGGAGCGTGTCTCTCCCTAGTCCCCTGTTGCCCAACATGTCCGCAGTCTCTGTCCATCTCCTGTACTATGTCCGCAGTCTCTGTCCATCTCCTGTACTATGTCCGCAGTCTCTGTCCATCTCCTGTTCTTAGGTTGACGACATTTCCAAACTACCATTCAGGGACACCCTCCCTTCCCAAAAATCAGCTTGTGCTGTAACGAATCACAGCACAGTGATTGGACACAAGAGGCGGGATTTATGATTTCTCCAATCACAAGCAGGGTGCGGGATTGTGCTCCTTCTGGCATTTCCGGCCAGCACAAGTACTGTCAGTGAGTAAAGCGGTGATGTGGTGGCCTTTTTTGGGAGAATCAGGGTGGCTGTGTCAGTTTCATTCCGGGACACTGTATTGTCCTGGAATTAATGTGCCCGGGACAGACCTGCAAAATGCGGGACTGTCCCGGACAATCCGGGACATGTGGTCACCTTACCTGTACTATGTCCACAGTCTCTGTCCATCTCCTGTACTATGTCCGCAGTCTCTGTCCATCTCCTGTACTATGTCCAGAGTCTCTGTCCATCTCCTGTACTATGTCCACAGTCTCTGTCCATCTCCTGTACTATGTCCAGAGTCTCTGTCCATCTCCTGTACTATGTCCGCAGTCTCTGTCCATCTTCTGTACTATGTCCGCAGTCTCTGTCCATCTCCTGTACTATGTCCGCAGTCTCTGTCCATGTCCTGTACTATGTCCGCAGTCTCTGTCCATGTCCTGTACTATGTCCGCAGTCTCTGTCCATCTCCTGTACTATGTCCGCAGTCTCTGTCTATCTCTTGTATTATGTCTGCAGTCTCTGTCCATCTCCTGTACTCTGTCTGCAGTCTCTTTCCATCTCCTGTACTATGTCCGCAGTCTCTGTCCATCTCCTGTACTATGTCCGCAGTCTCTGTCTATCTCTTGTATTATGTCCGCAGTCTCTGTCCATCTCCTGTACTATGTCCGCAGTCTCTGTCTATCTCTTGTATTATGTCCGCAGTCTCTGTCCATCTCCTGTACTATGTCCGCAGTCTCTGTCCATCTCCTGTACTATGTCCGCAGTCTCTGTCTATCTCTTGTATTATGTCCGCAGTCTCTGTCCATCTCCTGTACTATGTCCGCAGTCTCTGTCCATCTCCTGTACTATGTCCGCAGTCTCTGTCCATCTCCTGTACTCTGTCTGCAGTCTCTGTCCATCTCCTGTACTATGTCCGCAGTCTCTGTCCATCTCCTGTACTCTGTCTGCAGTCTCTGTCCATCTCCTGTACTCTGTCTGCAGTCTCTGTCCATCTCCTGTACTATGTCTGCAGTCCCTGTCCATCTCCTGTACTATGTCCGCAGTCCCTGTCCATCTCCTGTACTATGTCCGCAGTCCCTGTCCATCTCCTTTACCATGTCTATAGTCAAGGAAGCTGCCATCTTAGCCTCTGTTTGATCCTTAACTGCCATTGTGCTGCGCATGTGATCAGTTGTGACATCATAACTTGCAGTGATGGCTAGTGGGTTCATCTTTTGGGGGGGCAGCAAACAACCCCCCTACCAGGCGGCGTGGCACTGACAGCTCCCCCCCACGCAGGCGGTCCGGCACATACCGGCTCATGTGGCGGGGCTGTGGTGTCCTCTCCTCCTCTACTGGAGTGCGGGCAGTGATGGCTCCGGTGTCCGCTTCTCAAGCATTCTCCTTTTCCACTAAGGTGCTAGGCATCCTATAGGATCGCCTGACACTTTGGCAAATCGGGAAACAGGTTTCACAACCTGCCTTCTGATTGGCGGGGAGAAACTTTAGTGTGAAAATAGCGAAAATTCATTTCAGAGCATTTCAATTCAAATTCAGAGCATTGCGCTCCGAAGCCACCCCTTTTTGATGCCTATTAGAGCCTCTGGCTCTAATCAGGTGCTTAAAAAAAAAACACCCACCCCGCATTGGAATCTATGGTCCCGTGCTCTGATATGTAGATCAGGGGGCCGGACGCATGCATAGGGGAGGCGGCGCCCATGCACCCTCTATGGATGGGCCGCCACTGATGATTTGACCGTTTGGTTGAGAGCACAACCAACGTGACGGTTAGCAAACCCGGCATTCCAGGGATGTAACTGTTTTTTTAAATCCGGTAAATTGATGGGTTTAGTTCTGTTTTAATTTACCCTCTTATTACATGGATTTTGAAAATCTCTATAGATTGTGAAAAAATGTACAAACTGATTGGCCATTTCAAAAGTGACATTTTTTTTTCGTCGTAACTTTGCTCCTGCTATTAGGAGGCGCAGCCAATGTTAAGTATGGACGTCGTTCCCGCGCCGAGTTTTGAATTTTTACGTTTACGTTGTTTGCGTAAGTCGGTCGCGAATACGGATGGACGTAATTTACGTTCACGTCGAACCAATGACATCCATGCGACGTAATTTACCGCAATGCACGTCGGAAAATTTTAGGGACGGCGCATGCGCTGTACGTTCGGCGCGGGAACGCGCCTAACTTAAATGATCCACGCCCCCTACCCAGGTTATTTGAATTAGGCAGGCTTGCGCCGGGGAATTTATGCTACGCCGCCGCAACTTTACAGGCAAGTGCTTTGTGAATCAAGCACTTGCCCGTAAAACTTGCGGCAGCGTAATGTAAATGCAATACGTTACGCCGCCGCAGATCTACGTGAATCTGCCCCATTGTTGATAAGCTCTTATGCCGCATACACACGGTCGTTTTTTGTGATTAAAAAAAACGACATTTTTCAAAACGTCATTTAAAATTACTGTGTGTGGGGAAAACGTTGTTTTATGTCTTCTGAAAAACGACAAAAAAAAAAAAAATTCGAGCATGCTTCAATTTTTTATGTTGTTTTTCAAAACGTTGTTTTTTGTGTCATAAAAAATTATCGCGTGTGGGCTAAAACGACGTTTAAAACAACGTTTTCAAACCCGCGCATGCTCAGAAGCAAGTTATGACGCGAGCTTGAATGGAACAGATTCCCGCCGTACGTGCTGAACGTAACCGCGCTTTGCTAGAGCATTTTGAAAAACCGATGGTGTGTAGGCAACGTCGTTTTTTAAAATTAAGTTTGAAAAACGTCGTTTTTTTTTCATGCTAAAAAATTACGTTTTTTTTTTATCACAAAAAAACGACCGTGTGTACGCGGCATAACACATCTGTCTACGTATGTTATTAGAACTCCTTCACAGATAGCGGAGAGGTGTAATCGGGGACAGGGCGATGACGGATTGTGTCGGTGTGTCCCAGCCGCAGGTGTGACTACAAAGAGATACACACACTACTGCAAGACATGAAAGGCGGACGTGAAGCAAGAATATTACAGACAAAAAAAAGTGGCGTTTTGTCATGGGAAGGCGAAGCAGCTATTGTCCCTCTATATTCTAAAATAACACTGCAGACAGGAGCAAACAAAGAGGGAGAGGAGAGATCATTGTGATCGGGGTTGTGTACAGTATTCATACTGTCCTAGGCGATGGGAATAATGCGCCTTTTTATACAGGCTCCTCCCCCTCCTGTCACTAACATTACATGAAACTATAACTATGAAAATTAAAGCAAACATGTACTACTTCAAGCCAAGTGCATGTTATACAGTATAAAACTCCCATGGCTTGTTATTTCGGAGGCTGCATGTTATGAAAAGAAGACCAGTTATGGAACTGGCCAATTAAAAAGGAGCAAACAAAAAAAAAAAAAAAGTAAAAGTGAAGTTACCATGAGTTAAAATGAGCATGCACAATTATCTGTAAATTCAAAGATATGCTGTAGGTAGTGCAAGCTTTTTACAGACTTAAAGGGGCTTTTAAGGTGAAAAAACATCTGACAGTTACCGGCCCCCCAGGCCCCGGTTTTACTTACCTGAGCCCTGTAAAGTCCCGCGTTGAGAACGTGTTTGATAAATCCCGGGGTTCTCGGCTCTTCATTGGATAGATTGATAGCAGCACAGCCATTGGCTCCCACTGCTGTCAATCAAATCCAATGATGCGGGCGCCGAGGCAAAGTCCTGCACACACAGAGCTGCAGGTCGGGAGCGTGCCTGCTTGGGTGCCCTTAAAGCAAGCTGCTTGCTGTGGGGGCACCCGACAGGAAAAAGGAGAGCCGGCATGGGACCTGAGAAGAGGAGGATTGGGGCTGCTCTGTGCAAAACCGCTACACAGAGCAGGTAAGTATAACATGTTTATAAAAATTATTTTTTAAATAAAACAAGGCTTTAATATCACTTTAAAGAGGAGGTCCAGTAATTTTTGTGTTTATTAAAAATTAGCAGCTGCAAAAATACGGATTTTAACTTGTAACCAACAAATGTAAAAAATAGGCTTAGGCATGAAAGGGTTAACCAATGATTTATCAGCTGCCAGCCGGTGTCCCCACTGACAGCTAAATGTAAAAAAAAAAAAGAGTACGGGAAATGACAAATAAATGAGGTAAATGGCGTGACCAATACCAGATGGATTTTAAGGGGCTCCCCACGCCAAAATGTAATTTAAAAAAATTAAGATAAAACGTGTAGGGTCCTCATAAAAGTCATACCAGACCCTTCACCGAGCATGTAGCCCAGCAGGCCAGGAAAACTCACTCGCCCCCCTCCTGAACAACACCAGGCCACATGCCCTCAACATGGGGGGTGCTTTGGGTCAGAGGGGATCTGCTCCCCCCAAAGCACCTTGTTGCTGGGGACAAGAGCCTCTTCTCTACAACCCTGATTGGTAGTTGTCAGGGTCAGCGGGCAGGGGGCTTATCAGAATCTGGAACCCACTATTAACAAGGGGGCCCCCAGATCCCAGCCCTCCCCTATTCATTCGCCAAAAAAGTGTAAAATGTAAAAAAAAAACACAACACAACTTTTTGACGATTCCTTTATTAAAAAAGTAAAAAAAAAAACAACCTGAAAAAAGAAAAGGGAAAAAAAGTCTCCAGCCCTGACGAAGGCTCCCACTGCCGTATGACAGCTCTTAAATAACTAAGGGGACACCGCCCCCTTGGCCGACATCAATGAATGTCACAAGGGGCAGTGATGTCACCGGGTGGACCCACCCCTTAGTTATTTAAGGGCTCTCAGAGCAGGCAGATGGCTGGAGCCTTTGTCAGGACTTGAGTTTTTTATTTTTATTTATTTTTTCGGTTGGTGGTGGCGGCGGGCGGCGTGTTTGATAATGGATCTACATCGACCAACATTTTTTTATTATTATTTTGCAAAAATAGGAATGGTCAAAAACTTTTTACGCTTCACTTGTATGTACCCCATACTCATTCACACAGGGGGGCTGGAAGACCCCCACAACTACTGGCCAGGGTTGTGGGGAAGAGGTCCTTATCCCCATCAACATGCCCCCCTGCCCCAAAGAACCCCCTCATGTTGAGGGCAGATAGCCTGGTACGGTTCAGGAGGGGGAGGGGGGGCGCTCGCTCGTCCACCCCCTTTTCTGACCTACTGGGCTGCATTCTCGGATAAGGGTCTGGTATGGATATTGAGGGGGACCCCATGCCATTTTTTTTTTGGTTCCTCTCAAAATCCATACCAGACCCGGAGTGGGGAGTGACCCCATGTATTTATTTTTATTTTTTTTTCATTGAATTCTTTTCACAAGTTGCACTCAAATCACATCTTTATCATGCAAGTATGACTTTCATGCGACTTTTGAGGGTTTACAATGAGGTCTATGGAAAGTGCAGCAACTCCTGTGAAGTCAGATATAAACGATTATCATAAAGAAAATAGCTGTTTGACTTTTCATGCGACTTTGGGGTCCAAAGCCTCATGACAAGTCGCACAAATGTCAATGGAGCCTAAAGCCTTTTGATTACTTTTTATTTGTCTATGCCAGCTTAACTGTTATGAGTTAAAATATGAATACAGGTCCATCTTAAAGAGGAAGCAAGGTTCCACACATTACTTTTACCTATAGGTAAACCTATAAAAGGCTTACCTATAGGTAGTGTAAATATCTCCTATCTCCATCATGATGGCTTCGGCCAGTCACAGAGCCGAAGTCCGCGAAGACGCAAAAAGACGGAAAATGAGCCTGCTGCAGCTCTAAGATCTGGACGCGGGAGGGTTTTGTTTTAAAGAGGAAATAAACTTCCTCTGCAGACATTTATCTATAGGTAATCCTATAATAGGGCTAACCTATAGGTAGTGTAAATGTCTCCTGAACGTGCGCCGTTTAAGAAATATTTACATTACATGCAGCCAGTGACATCGTTTTGAAGGTACTGTGACGAGTGCCGTTCCTTCCACGCCCTGTGCCATAAACAGCGTCTCCTGCGGAAAACGTCAGCCGTTTCAAAGGTGTGCGGGCGCCGCTGGAAGGCTTCGATCCAAGGTAAGTATTTCATAATGGGCTAGTATGTGATGCATACTAGCTCATTATGCCTTTGTCATACAGTTTTTTTTTAGGAGTTTACAACCTCTGTAAGATAGGTTTAACATAATGTGCTAGTATATTATGTACCTTTACCTTGCAGGGTGTAAAAAAAAAAAAAAAAACGGTCCAGTGATTTACAACCGCTTTAAATTATTGCATAGAACCCAACCTACCTCCTGGGTATTTTTAATGCCGCATACACACGATAATTTTTCAGCATGAAAAAAACTTTGTTTTTAAAAAACGTCATTTAAAATGATCGTGTGTGGGCTACACATCGTTTTTCAGGTGATGAAAAACAACAACAACAAAATTCGAACATGCTGGATTTTTTAACGTCGTTTTAAACAATGTTGTTTTTCGGGTCGTAAAAAATGATCATGTGTGGGCTAAAACGACGTAAAAGAAGCAAGTTATGAGACGGGAGCGCTCGTTCTGGTAAAACTACCATTCGTAATGGAGTAAGCACATTCATCACGCTGTAACAGACAGAAAAGCATGAATCGTCTTTTACTAACACAGAATCAGCTAAAGCAGCCCCAAGGGTGGTGTCATCCGAATGGAACTTCCCCTTTATAGCGCTGTCGTACGTGTTGCACGACACCGCGCTTTGCTAGATCATTTTCTAAAAAGGATGGTGTGTGGGCAACGTCGTTTTTATGATGAAGTTGGAAAAATGTTGTTTTTTAAACATGCTGAAAAACTATGTTTTTTTTCATGTTGAAAAATGATATAATGGCATAATTGTCCTCCTCTAGATTGGAAGCTCATATTGACACCCTTACTGTGTCTTGTTAGCCAATGGTTGCTCAGTTAGTAAAAACTTTGTAGCTACCAGAGGCCCAGATTCACAAAGCACTTACGCCGACGAAAGTGCAAATGTGCGCCGGCATATGTGTCCGGCAGACCCACGAACCAACATGCGCCTAAAAACAGGCTACACCCCGCCGACGTAGCTTGCACACGCCGGCGTAGGGTGGGCGCACATATGGGCTGCGCGCATGGTGCTGCTCCCATTGATTAGCCATTCAAACATGCAAATGAGGCAAATACGCCGATTCACAAACGTTGTACGTCCGGCGTAAAGTTATTCCCCATAAAGGAGGTGCAACAGACATGCACAGGTCTGCACAAGGGAACACAAGCCGGCGTATTGTGCGTTGGACGTGTGTCTGGCTGGGCGTACGTTATGTTCACGGCGTACGCGGTGATCCGGCGTAGCTTAGGCAGTTGTGCCGGCGTGGTTGTGAGAAAGCGCAGGGGGGTGCTGTGCATGCGTCCATGTCACGGCGCATGCGCAGTTCGTGATACATACCTTTCTGGCGCTCGGCCCATCATTTGCATGGGGTCACGCCCACTTCCACCTACGCCGGCGTGCGCCTTCGAAACCCACGCCACGCTGGCGCAGCGTTGGGAGCACTGGCTTGCTAAATGCAATGCTTGCCTCTCCGCGCTACGTTGGCGTGGCGTACGGTGTTTGCTCTACGGCGGCGTAATCTGCGCCTTGCTCTCTGTGAATCTGGGCCAGAATCCTTAATTTCAAGATGGCATTGAGTCTTAGCAGGCTGGTGACCTAGGTCTAGTGACCGCTCTACTTAGAGAGGAAGTTCCGAAGCAGAAAATCATGTAACAAGAAGCTTCAGTTCTTCCCAAAATCACAATGTAAGATCTAAAACTCAAATTTACGGCAAAGTGAATATGTTTGCCGACTCTAGCATGATTGCAGCGTAGGGTGACCACATTTCCAATCTACCATTCAGGGACACCCTCCCTTCCCAAAATCAGCTTGTGCTGTAACGAATCACAGCACAGTGATTGGACACAAGAGGTGGGATTTATGATTTCTCCAATCACAAGCAGGGGGTGGGGATTGTGCTTCTCCAGGCACAAATACTGTCAGTGAGTAAAGCGGTGATGTGGTGGCCTTTTTTGGGGGCATCTTTGGTGGGTGTGTCAGTTTCATTCTGGGACACTGTATTGTCCTGGAATGAAGGTGCCCGGGACAGACCTGCAAAATGCGGGACTGTCCCGGGCAATCCGGGACACGTGGTCACCCTATTGCAGCGTTCTTTGTGCCATGCCTCATATACTTGTTGTCTGGAGTTTCTGGTGAAGGTTTTGGTGAATGAAATATGTACAGTAGTTGTGGTTGGTGAACGTCATACCTTGGTGGTGCTAATGTCTCCTCTAGGAACTCTTCTATCTTGTTCACATCTGTCTTCACCTCTCCGTTAAAGGTGAGAAAAGGAGGGTGAGTGCCCGGCGCGAGGTTGTGTAGATCTGCTGGCTTTCTGTAATATAAGTGTAGTAGAAACATGGGTGAGATGAAACAGTAAGCCTCAGGAGTAAAGAGATCAGAGTCCTGTATACATATAATAACCTATGTGAGACCCGAACAAACCTTCCCAAAATCTAGCAGTGAACCAGCTCAGTACATTTAGGAGAAATACTGTTTGCATCTGATTCATGCAGTTTTCACCATCCCTTTACATGACAGAAACATTATATACACTTCCCTTAAAGCTTCCTGAAAATGAAAACTGTAATATATTGCAGTTTACAAATCATTGAATGCTACATTGATTTTCCTTTTTAGATCTTTTTTTCACTCTGTTTTCACCTGGAGATCTGGCCAGTAGCACTACACCTTTATTAGAGCGCCCCCTGCTCTGGATGAAGGAGCACAGGGGCACCTTCTGACAGCAGCATTTTTTCGGTTTGGAAGGAGAGGAGCGTTAGATGCTACTAGTACAGTAAAACCTTAAATTGCGAGTAACACAGTTTACGAGTAGAGTTGAGCGGACACCTGGATGTTCGGGTTCGGGTCCGAACCCGAACTTTAAAAAAAAAAGTTTGGGTTCGGGAACCCGAATTTCGAACCCCATTGTAGTCAATGGGACATGGCTTTTAGGAAAAAAAATGCGCGGAGGTCCCCGCAAATTCAATAACCAGACCCTTTAGGTCTGGTATGGATTTTATTTGTTTACAAACTTTTATTGTAATAATAATGAAAGGTTGCACAAATATAATGACAATGTAATCAATAATAGAAAGTCAGTAGAATAGTACATAGTATATCATTCAGTCAAAGTAATCATCGTTATACTACAAAGGTAATAATAAACAGGTAGCAGTATTTAAATGTATTGCAATTTAGTAATATCTTAAGTGGTATGGGTAGTGATGGTAAAGAAAAGGGGAAGGGAGAGGAGAAGAATATTGAGTATAATGGTACGTTCCAATTCGACCATTTAGAGTTGTAAATATGGAGGTTGTCATTTAGCCTAGGTTCACACTGCTGCGAATTCAAAATTGCGGTAAAATGCGCGATTTTACCGCGATTTCGCGGCCGTGATTTCGGCCCCAATTTAATGGAAATCGCGGCCCGAAATCGCAAAAAGTAGTACAGGAACTACTTTTTGAAATCGCAGATGCGGCGTCGCACTGATTAGGACAGTGCCATTGCCGACAATTGCCGCCGATTTGAGATGCGATTTGACATGTCAAATCGCATCTCAAATCGTTCCAAATCGTACCCGGTGTGAACCAGGGCTTAAGGTATGATATATTTTCTCAGAAATCTTATAAACTTCCATTCTCTCCAATACTTGTGACCAAAGGATAGTATTAGATTTCCAATTAAGGGCGATCATCCATTGGATCGAGCTGCATAGGGAATGGAATAATCTCATGTGTGAAGTTGGTATATCTGGAATCGTTGCATACAAAAGACAGATTTGTGGAGTAAGAGAGATTTTATGAACATAGGATGACTCAAATCTAGATGTTGCCGCACGCCATATTTGGTCTAGAAAAGGGCAGCTCCCAAATGTATGTAATAACGTGCCTTGTTCTGAGCAACCTCTAAAACAATTGGGAGATATTGAGGGGTAAAATGAATGTAATTTGGAGGGTGTGAGGTACCACCTAGAAAAGAGCTTTACTGGAGTATCTCTAAATGAGATTGCTTTATTACATTTTTGAAGGTTTTCAGACATGGAGTACCATGAGTCTGCTGAAAAGGAACAATCAAGATCTTTATCCCAACAGAGCATCGGGTTAGATTTCTCCTGTAAATTAAGGTTGCTAAGGTAGTGATATAGTCTGGAAATCATTCCCTTGTCTCTGGAGGATGTTAGACAAATTCTTTCAAATAAAGTATTAGTAGAGTGTGAGGAAAGTGAAAAATGTCGTGAGTAGAAGGATTTAATTAGTTGGTAGTTCATGTATTCTATGGGGGGGAGGTTATATTCTTTCTGTAAAGTATGAAAGGATTTAAAGACCCATTTGGATTGTAGAGAATTTAGTGTGGTAAGATTATTGTTTATCCATAACGTGAACAAGGGTCTGTTGGTAAAGGCCAAGTGGAATCTGGGGTCCCCCAAAAAGGAAGTGAGAGGAGATATGGTCGAGGATAGGAGATATGAGTCTTTAATTTTTTGCCAAAGTTGGAATAGATGAGCAACTATCATGTTATGTTTCAGAAGTTTATGGTACAGGACATAGTTGGACCAAGGTAAGCCTTGAAGGTGATAGGGAAGAATTGAGGTGGATTCAAAGTCTTTCCAGGGTATATTTTGGGATGGGGAGAACCATTGTGAGAGTTGGGACAGCCTAGCAAGAAAATATTGCCATAGGTTAGGGAGGCCTAATCCTGGTATGGATTTTAAGGGGAACTCCACCCCAAATTAAAAAAAAAATGGCGTGGAGTTCCCCCTAAAATCCACACCAGACCCCTTATCCGAGCACGTTGACCTGGCCGGCCACAGAAAAGAGGGGGGGACAGAGTGCGCCCCACCCGTCTCCTGAACCGCACCAGGCCACATGCCCTCAACATTGGGATGGTGCTTTGGGGTGCCCCCCAAAGCACCTTGTCCCCATGTTGATGGGGACAAGGGTCTCATCCCCACAACCCTTGCCCGGTGGTTGTGGGGTATGTGGGCGGGAGGCTTATCAGAATCTGGAAGACCCCTTTAACAAAGGGGACCCCCAGATCCTGACCCCACCCTGTGTGAAAAATGGTAATGGGGTACACTGTACCCCTACCATTTCACAAAGGAAGTGTAAATTCTTGTAAAAAAACACACACACACACACCGTAGAATAAAGTCCTTTATTAATAAAAAAAAAAAAAGAAAAAAACTACAGCGGTGATCATCCACTCGTTCCCGGCTTCCTGCTCCAACGTTGTCCTGATCCAGCGACGGGTGCGGGTGATCTCCAGCGATGAGAAGATCCAGCGACGGGTGAACTCCGCTCCAGCGATGAGAAGATCCATCCATCCAGAGAGCAGCATCGCCGACCTCCTCTCACCGCTGGACACAGCCCAGCGTATGACGTGCTGAAGCTGTGACATTACTTATATAGGGGAGGCAGAGCCACCCGTCACATGACCCGGCACCCTCTGACGCACCCTCTGCTACGTCACTGGGGAAGCCCGGCTTGCCTCTTCCTGGGCTTCCCCAGTGACATAGCAGAGGGTACGTCAGAGGGTGCGGGGTCATGTGACGGGTGGCCCTGCCTCCCCTATATAAGTAATGTCACAGCTTCAGCGCGTCATTCGCTGGGCTGTGTCCAGCGATGAGAGGAGGTCGGCGATGCTGCGCTCCAGATGAATGGATCTTCTCATCGCTGGAGATCACCCGCACCCGTCGCTGGATCAGGACAACGTTGGAGCAGGAAGCCGGGAACGAGTGGATTATCACCGCTGGAGTTTTTTTTTTTTTTTTATTAATAAAGGACTTTATTCTACGGTGTGTGTGTGTGTGTGTGTGTGTGTGTGTGTTTTTTTTTACAAGAATTTACACTTCCTTCGTGAAATGGTAGAGGTACAATGTACCCCATTACCATTTTACACAGGGGGGGGGGTCAGGATCTGGGGGTCCCCTTTGTTAAAGGGGTCTTCCAGATTCTGATAAGCCTCCCGCCCGCATACCCCCACAACCACCGGGCAAGGGTTGTGGGGATGAGACCCTTGTCCCCATCAACATGGGGATAAGGTGCTTTGGGGGGCACCCCAAAGCACCCTCCCAATGTTGAGGGCATGTGGCCTGGTGCGGTTCAGGAGAGGGGGGGTCGCACTCTGTCCCCCCCCCTCTTTTCTGCGGCCGGCCAGGTCAACGTGCTCGGATAACGGGTCTGGTTATGGATATTTAGGGGGAACCGCACGTCATTTTTTTTTTAATTGACGGCGGGGTTCCCCTTAATATCCATATCAGACCTAAAGGGTCTGGTTATTGAATTTGCGGGGACCTCCGCGCATTTTATTTTTCCCGGACTCCGAACCCGGACCCAAACTTTTTCCAATTATTCAGGTTCGGGTCCGGGTTCGGGAAAAACCCGAAGTCCATACCGAACCCGAACTTTACAATTCGGGTTCGCTCAACTCTATTTACGAGCGTTTCGCAATACGAGCTGTTTTAAAAAAAAAAATCCTGACTCGATCTGCGAGCGTTGTCTCGCAAAACAAGCAGGATTCAAGCCTCTAGGGTGTGCAGTATTGCATGTGGCCAGAGTGGGGGAGGCGCCGGAAACAGTCAGAAACACTCGGAGATGCTCTGAGACTCGGCGCCACCCCACCTCTGGCCACATGCAGTACTGCATACACTAGCAGTGACGCTGGAATAAATGATGTGAGTTTCCATTGATTCCTATGGGGAAACTCGCTTTGACATACGAGTGCTTTGGATTACAAACATGCTTCTGAAACAAATTATGTTCGTAATCCAAAGTACTATTGTATAAGTAGAGGCAGAACTTTTTTTTTAGTTTTGGATAGAGTGTAGAGTGATTAGAACACCTGTCAGTATTTATTGTTATGGCTGCTTTCACACTGAGGCGCTTTGCAAAGCCTGCAAAGCGCCTTGAAAGAGCCTCTCCTTTCACGGCAATGTGAAAGCCTGAGTGTATTCACACTGGAGCGTGGTAAAAAAAAAAGGATGGTAAAAAAAAGTCCTGCTAGCCGCATCTTTGCAGCACTGCAAAAATTACGTTAAAGCGCAGCTAAAAATAGCAGCGCTTTACCGCCGACGCCTGGCTCTGCTCAGTGTGAAAGCAGCCTATCTGTGCCCCTCGTTAGGGAGATTCACCCTCTCTATTTGTCCTGTTTACTATTATCATTGAGGCCTGGTTCACACTGGTACGATTTGAGATGCGATTTGAGATGTCAAATCGCATCTCAAATCGGCGGCATTTGCCGGCAATTGTTGGCAATGGCACCGTCCTAATCGGTGCGACGCCGCATCTGCGGCGCTGCACCGATTTCAAAAAGTAGTTCCTGTACTACTTTTTGCGATTTCAGGCCGCGATTTACATTGACATCTGTGCAGAAACCTGCACAGATGTCTCTGAAATCGCAACCGAAATCGGGACTGCCAGCGGGAGTGAAATTGTGCGAGTTCAGCTGAACTCGCACGGCTTCACTCCCGCAGCCCAGTGTGAACCTGGGCTGAAAGTAAAAGAAAATTATGGATTGACCCCAGAAAAGTAATAGCGGGGAAATCTTTCAATGGGGACACTAGTTCTGATGACCTTGGGTTTGATACTGCTTGACTTGAGTTCCTGCCCACATAATGCATACATGCGGCAGGAAGGAGGGCAGGGTTTAATGCCCACACGGTGCACGTATGCATCTATGGATGGCGTAGATTTCTGTGCTGGAAGCATGGTGACTGCACATTCCCAGCACAGCGACGGAGCTGTCAAAGCCAGCTTAGGGTCTCTACGATCAGGCGCTAGCGGGACCGATTCCCGATCACATAACCACTGTAAAGGCCAATCACAGTCATCACGTGATCACAGCTTCTGTCCCCAGGTGAAACAGCCTACCTGTAGTTAAAGGGATACTGGGGCTGAGCAGAAAGGGGCTAAGTCCAAAAAAGGGACAATTAAGGAGATAATTTTTTTTCTGAATTTTTTAAATATTTTTTACAGTCTATTTATCATTCCTCACCAGGTCTAAAGTTGATCAAATGATAACTGATTAGACGTTTTAACAACATCAGTTGATGTTATTTTTCCTTCATTTTTTTAAATGAAAAATTTAATAGAAGGGAAAAAGTTTAAAACGTGTGATTGGTTGGCTTTCCAAATAATAAAAAAAAAATCCCAGATCAACTAAATGCCCTGACTGGATCAAAAATCAATCAGATGTATCCATGAGCAGGGGCGGACTGACTACTCGGGTAATCAGGCACTGCCTGAGGGCCCCATGCCACTAGGGGGCCCCATCAGGGTTGCCAGCCTCATTAAACCCAGGGACAGTATGTAAAAATCTGTGCTTTTTTACATCTGTCCCTGAAATGTCCCTTAATGACATCCTTTTGGTCTAGAAATCCCAAGATGTTAGCTGTCCCGCCTCCCCAGTACCTTTTCAGTGTGTCTATGTATACTGTATGTGTGTGTGTGTGTATACACAGTACTGTGTGGCCCCATATTCTCCTATTGCCTGGGGGCCATATAATCTCCTATTGCCCGAGGGCCCCATAATCTCCTATTGCCCAGGGGCCCCATAATCTCCTATTGCCCAGGGGCCCCATAATCTCCTATTGCCCGGGGGCCCCATAATCTCCTATTGCCCGGGGGCCCCATAATCTCCTATTGCCCGGGGGCCCCATAATCTCCTATTGCCCGGGGGCCCCATAATCTCCTATTGCCCGGGGCCCCATAATCTCCTATTGCCTGAGGGCCCCATGAAAAGTCAGTCCGCCCCTGTCCATGAGTGTGTTTGATAGGCTGAAGACACGCAAGCTGGATCTTACCTCTTCAGGTCAACTGTGGTTACATTGAAGACGACTCCTTTCAGCCAGAGGATCATAAAGAGGCGCTGAGAGAAGGGACAGTTTCCTATACTCTCTCCATCACTGCCAGCCTGAAAGAAAAGACAATCCTCATTATAATTCATAGGAACCTGTATACACAATCAGGATTTACAGTTCTATGAAAGCTATAGCATCATTTGGCATAAAAAAAGTCATTGTTCAGGCCCATACACGCGATAGGACTTTGACAACAAATGTCAGACGGACCTGTTTGATCGGACAATCCGACCGTGTGCACGCTTCATCCGACAAACTTTTTTCAAATGTTCGCTGTGAGAACAGACAAACTTTCCAGCAACAAATGTCCTACGTCGGCTAAACCTATTGGGGCAGATCCTCAAAGACATTACGCCGGCGTATCTGTTGATACGCCTCGTAATTTCTAATTTTGCGCGTCGTATCTTTTGGTTGGTATCCACCAAACAGATACGACGGCATCTGTGTTAGATCCGACAGGCGTACGCCTTAGTACACCGTCGGATCTAAGATGCAATTTTCAGTCGTTTTCCGCGTTGAGTATGCAAATTAGCTATTTCTGACGATCCACGAACGTACGAGCGGCCGGCGCATTCCTTTACGTTGTTTCTAGTCGGCTTTTTTCGGCGTATAGTTAAAGCTGCTATCTGGTGGCGTACGCAATGTTAAGTATGGCCGTCGTTCCCGCGTCAAATTTTAAAATTTTTATTTAGTTTGCGTAAGTCGTCCGTGAATGGGGCTGGACGCCATTTACGTTCACATCAAAACCAATGACGTCCTTGCGACGTCATTTAGCGCAATGCACGGCGGTAAATTTAGGGACGGCACATGCGCAGTTCGTTCGGCGTGGGGACGGGCTTCATTTAAATGAAACACACCCCCTACTCGCCGCATTTGAATTCCGCGCCCTTACGCCGCGAGAGATAGACTACGCCGCCGTAACTTACGGCGCAAATTCTTTCTGGATTCAAACCAAACCCGAATAAGTTACGGCGGCGTAGCGTATCTCACATACGCTGCGCGGGTGCAGATCTTTGTGGATCTGCCCCATTGTGTGTACACAAGTCCATCAGATTAAGTCCAAAGTACAAACACGCATGCTCAGAACCAATGCTAAAGATCAGACAACAATAGCAGAAGTTGCCCACAGGGTGGCGGTAAAGAGCTGAAAAACCACGTGATTTGGTGAAAGTTGGCTGAAAAAGTCCTGCCACGTGTATGCAGAACAAGTTCACGGCCAACGCCCTTCATACAAAAACCCACGGAAAAGTCCGATGGAAGTCCGATCGTGTGCATGAGGCTTTCAACTGACCCTCATTACCAGACAAAAGTATCTCCACCAACTTGTTAAAGTGAATGTAAACCAAAACTTTTTTTTAGCTTTGGAAAGAGTAGGTAAGGTGTACACAAGACCGTTATTCATGACGAGAAAAATGCAATTTTTTTAATTGCCCGTGTAAAACGGTCGTGTGTATGATTTGTTCGATTTTTTTTTTTAGAAACTGCTCTATTTTTTCTCGTCATTCTTTTTCACGTCGTGAAAAATGGTCGTGTGTACGCTTTAACGAGGGGGGAAAAACGTGCATGCTCAGAAGCAAGTTATGAGATGGGGAAATTAGCAAAAGCAGCCCAAAGGGTGGCGCCATTCGAATGGAACTTCCCCTTTATAGTGCCGTCGTACGTCACTGCGCTTTGCTCGAGCATTTTTTTTTATGAACGTATGTATGCAAGGCAGGCTTGAGAGGAATCACGACAAATCACGTCGAGAAAAACTTAATTTTTGTTTAATGACATGAATAACGGTCATGTGTACGCGGCAGCGGCATTAGAACCTCTGTCAGGTTATGATTGGCCTGGAAGAAGTGTGGGCTACTGGATTGTCTGTCCTGTTTATTAACATGGTGCTGGCCCAAAAGGAGGTTCTCTTTTGTTTAGTCAAGTAGCTTTTGTTAAAGTTTTAACAAAACATACAAGACAATAAAATGAAGCGCAGATCAAAATAGGAATCAGAATGACAGATATAACATCAACAAGCAGCAACAACACACTTAATTATGCCTCGTAAAGTAATGATTACGTGTACATGCAATACATTACATCCTAATTACACCAAATTTCAGGACAAGATCAAAGCTACCCCTGAGAGCATATCTTTCAAATCCAAACAATATCGCAATAAAACCCCCAATGGGTAAATAATAAAAAAAAAATATGACCATAGATTTGGAATAGTTTCAAACATCTATACAGATTGAAACTATACTGTAGAAGGACTCCAAGATAGCATTACCAACCTTTTGCAATTGTGCAGATGTAGGAGGACAAGGAGACAACCCCCATTTTAGCCTATTTGACAGTGGTTAGAAGTACTGAACGTGAAGGATACTCCAAAATCCTAAATTGTCGCCAAAACAGTTATAGAAGTGAAATCTTCCAATGTAGACACTGTTTCTGGTGACAGTGACAACTGTCTATGAGGGAATTCCCCTCACGTTGGACAGATAATCTCTCAGTCAAATAATTACATAGTAGGTAAGGTTGAATAAAGATAATAGTCCACCCAGTTCAACCTGTGTAGGTGTACGTGTGTCTGAGTCTATAATATATCCCATATCCCTGTATGTTGTGTTCTTTAAGATGCACGTCCAAGAGTCTTTTAAAAATTAGAATACTCCTCGCTGCCACCACCAATTGTGAAAGAAAGTTCCACATCCTTATTGCCCTGACAGTGAAAACCCCCTGTGCAGTTTAAGGTTACAAAGCCTCTCCTCTAGCCTCATTGTGTGTCCCCGTGTCCTTTTACACTCCCTGAGACTGAATCTTTTTTTTTTTCCTGAACTGGGATCACCATTGAGGTATTTGTAAATCGTTATCATGTCCCCTCTCAAGCGAAAATAACTTCAGTGCTTGTAGTCGTTCCTCATAATTGAGGTCCTCCAATCCCCTTATTAGTTTTGTTATACTTCTTTGGACTCTCTTCAGCTCCTGCACATCCCTTCTGAGGACTGGTGACCAGAACTGGCGGGGATACTCCAGATGCGGCCTAACCAGAGTCTTATAAAGTGGCGGGATTATAGTTTCATTTCTGGAGTATATCCCCCTTTTTTTTTTTATGCTAAAATTCTGCTTGGTTTTGTAGCTGCAGCTTGATATTGCATGCTATTGCTCAATCTGTCTTCTACTAGGACTCCCAGATCTTTCTCCATCCTTTATTCCCCCCAGAGGTTCTCCCCTAGTGAGTTGTTTGTGTTTATGTTTTTAGTCCCCAAGTGCATTACCTTACATTTCTCCACATTTAACCTCATTTGCCATGTAGTTGCCCACCCCGTTATTTTGTTCAGGTCTTTCTATAAAATGTATATATCCTGATGTGACATTATTGCCCTGATTTGTTTTTGCGTTGTCTGTTATTTATCCCATCCCCTACATCATTTATGAATAAAGAAATATAAACTAAACAGAATTGGTCCCGAGACAGAGCCTTGGGGTACTCCACGTACCACTCCGGACCAGTGTACACATTATTTAGTACCACCCTTTGGACACCCCCTGTAAACAGTTATCTATCCAAGAACAAACCTTATGGTCTATGCCTGCAGACCTCAGCTTGTAAATTAAGCATTTGTGGGGAACTGTATCAAATGCTTTTGCTCCCCATTTATCACCACCCTCTGAACTCACCCAGCCAGTTTTCAATCCATGTACTCACCCTATGGTCCATGCCAATGGACATCATTTTGCACAGTAAAAGTTTATGGGGAACTGTATCAAATGCTTTTGCAAAATCCAGATACACCCCATCCACAGGCCTACCTCTATCTAGATGGCAGCTCACTTCCTCGTAGAATGTTAACAGATTGGCCTGGCAGGAATGACCATTTGTAAACCCATGCTGATTACTACTAATGATACTGTTATCTGCAGCAAATTATTGGATATAGTCCCTTATTATCCCCTCTAATAATTTACCTACTATTGATGTTAGGCTGATTGGCCTGTAGTTTCCAGGAATATGTCTCTGCCCTTTTTTGAATATTGGTACCACATTGGCTATTCTCCAATCAGATGGTACAATTCCTGTCAGTATGCTGTCCGCAAAGATTAGGAGTAATGGTCTAGCAATAACCTGACTTCTTTGAGGACACTCGGGTGTAAGCCATCTGGTCCTGGTGATTTATTTGTGTTAAGCTTATCTAGTATTTTCTTTACTCCAGCCTCTGTTAGCCACGAGGCTAAAACTGAGGAGAAAAAAGCATTTAGTACAGTTGCCTTCTCTGTGTCATCTGTAACAATCCTCCCTCCATCATCCTTTATGTGGGCAATGTGCTCTAATGAAAAAGGTCATAAAAAAACAGCCGCAAATAGAGTAGGGAAAATACCCCATATTTTAGCTTTTGCAGCATACGTACGCTTGGAATTTCCGACAACAAATGTTCGATGGGAGCTTTTGGTTGAAAATTCCAACCATGTGTAGGCCCCCATCGGACATTTGTTGTCGGAATTTCCAACAACAAAAATTTGAGAGCTGGTTCTCAAATTTTCCCACAACAAAATCCGTTCTCATAAATTCCGATCGTGTGTGGACAATTCCGACACACAAAATGCGCTCGGTCTGGTAAAACTAGCGTTCGGACTGAGAGCATGAGGCTGAAAAGTGCAACACGACTGGTATTGAACTACATATTTCTCGTGCTGTCGTACGTGTTGTACGTCACCACATTCTTGACGTTCGGAATTTCCGACATTTGTGTGACCGTGTGTATGCAAGACAAGTTTGAGCCAACATCCGTCTTAAATTTATCAACGGTTTTGTTGTCGGAATGTCCGATCGTCTGTATGCGGCATTAGACTAGGAAGTCGAAAAATGTGGTTAACTCCAGAGGACCAAACAAGGTCATAGGTGGTCCTCTGAAGGTAACTACTTTTTTGGACTTCCCTTAAGCTGGCCATACATGGATAGAATATTGTTCGAAAAAATGTTTTTTTTTTTTTTTTAAACATCTGTCGAACGACTTTGTGGTAACGCCATCCTTGTATCGAATTGTTTTCCACGCTTGACAACATATTATCGATAATTATTATGTCATTAACAACATAGATGGTAAAATGTTTACCAATTGGTTACATAATCAGCGGAAAAGATGTAAAGATTTTTGACCTTTGTGAACCCTCCCACTCTTAAACTGTATTCATTCAAGAACACCTCCAATTTACATTTGTTCCTGTGCGCAACACAACTGTCGCTTGAGCGCTTGTTCTGTTGGATGCTCAAAAGAAGAGGATAGTAGCAATTGCAATGCTGGCAATGATGGTACTGGAATAGGAGGAACAAAGAAAGAAAAAAAGAAAAGCAAGTGTACTTCAATGAGATAACATTGAGCTGCTTCAACAGGCAGAACACAAACCTCCTGTTTTTTAAGCCAATGTGCAAAAAGGCTAAAAGAAAATGTTCTGGTTTTAGATGCTAGTGTACCTAAAGCCAAAACTTTTTTTGGATACAATAGGGAAGCCCAGTTCTGGACGCCTTCGCACTTACGTCTTTAAATCCCATTTTTACATCTTTAAAATCTGATAATTTGTTACATATTCCAATGCTTTTATATCTGTTTTGTTTAGAAAGCATTGTCATAATGTGACAAAGTACAGCTGGCCCCAATGCCATCGCACCCTGTGATTAGTAAATGGCAAAGCAACTGGAGAGAGCTGAGACCCAACACCAGAATTGGTGGTTGTCAGAGACAACGTTTCTGTGGTAGGGATTCGGAAGTGCTGCTCATTCTGTACAATCCTGAATAGGGATGAGCCGAACACCCCCGCGTTCGGTTCGCACCAGAACCTTCGAACGGACCGAACGTTTGCGCGAACATTTAGAACCCCATTGACGTCAATGGGACTCGAACGTTCGAATTCAAAAGTGCTCATTTTAAAGCCCCATATGCAAGTTATTGAAAGAAGGAGAAAACCGCGCTACCAGAGCAAAAGATTAAAGGCAGCAGCTAGCATGTGATATACAAAATAAGCAAATAAAAATATAAAAAGCCGCGCCAAATAATATACACCACAAAAACGGTGTAACAATTGGGATGAACCCAATTGAATGTCTATAGCACCCAACGGATGGCAATCGAAAGTTAAAAAACAGCATAAACGAGAAGATTGTGCAAAAGCCGGCCGGCTTGAAGGAGCCCTCCTCCTTGGCGTGGTGACGTCACTGCTTTTGCACAATCTTCTCGTTTATGCTGATTTTTAACTTTCGATGCTGTAAGTACAACATTGCTTTTATTAAATTTTGTTACCCGACAGTATCACGCTATTGCGTCCCTTTTTTCATCCAACATTTTATGCACTGGGGAACCACTGACTGAATCGGTACCATTGGTGAGCCTATCAGCGGCTGAACTGCTACTCTCTATCATAAACACCGGTGCCTCGGATCTTGTTCAATGATGGATGATTCCAACTAGTGTCCCTGGGTTATAAAGGCCGTGGCTGGGCTATAGCCAACTGTGTGAAAGGCTTACTATCTGGTAAGCTGCTTTCGTTTAAGGTGGAGGGCTGGCACTGACTGCATGCATGTCACCTGGTGATTTGGAGTTTTGATAAGTCATTATCTCAACATATCAACAATTTTTGAAATCTCCATCTGCAATCTTATGAACAGTGTTTATAGAGCATCTAGCAAATCTTGCCATCTGTTGGGTGCTATAGACATTCAATTGGGTTCATCCCAATTGTTACACCGTTTTTGTGGTGTATATTATTTGGCGCGGCTTTTTATATTTTTATATGCAAGTTATTGTCGGAAAACGTCTTTGAGAACCCGGGTCTTGCCCCAGGGAACATGTATCAATGGAAAAAAGTTTTAAAAACGGCTGTTTTTTCTGGAGCAGTGATTTTAATGATGCAGCATCAATAAAAACACTGCTACAGAAAAAAACGACCATTTAAAAAAAAAATATTCCATTGATACATGTTCCCTGGGGCAAGACCCGGGTTCTCAAAGACGTTTTCACAGGCATACTATAGACACCCAGCAGGTATAATATTTAAAGGAATTTTTTTTTTTTTATTTAAGCATCATGATGCTTAAATAAAAAATAAAAAAATGAAAAATTCCTTTAAATATTGTACCTGCTGGGTGTCTATAGTATGCCTGTGTAGCTTTATGGTGCACACTGCAGAGGACACAGGCAATACACCATGTGAGAATACTGCTGCTAGCACAATCAACTACCTGCCAGTAAATTAGGAAGAACTGATCTAGCTAAGCTATACAGTGTATAAATATATGTACAACACCTGGGATGTATATATATCCTCTACACACTGTAACATTAACTGACTAACCTGCCTGCCTGCTCTATCTACCTAGAAAAAATGACACTCTCTCTCTGACTGATCTCTAACCAGCGCCGGAACACACTACACAAGGCCGACCTGCAGGCTGCCTTTTATAGTGTGGGGAGTGTACTAAACCCCCTGAGCCATAATTGGCCAAAGCCACCCTGGCGTTGGCCAATTACAGCTCTCTGTACTGATGGCGCTGTGATTGGCCAAGCATGCGGGTCATAGTGCATGCTTGGCCAATCATCAGCGCGCAATGCCGCAGTGAATTATGGGCCGTGGCGCGTCACTCGAATTTGGCGCGAACGTCCCGTTTTGTTCGTATTTCGAGCAACGATCGAACATACGATGTTCGAGTCGAACATACGTTCGACTCGAACACGAAGCTCATCCCTAATCCTGAAGCAGCTAAACAGTCAACAATCTTATAATCTAAATGAACCCATAGAGAAACATTGGCCTGTGTAAAATATATGAATGGGCTAAAAGATATAAAAATAAAAGTGTTCATATTTGGGCTTTAACGCTGAGGAACCACACTGAGGAACGGAGCGGCTGACAGCAGAGGGTCACCCTTTCAGGTCCAATTTAAGCCTGAATTTTTAGCTGAATTCTGACCTGAAAAGGACCAGAAAACGCACAGGACTCCTGTGCAATTCGCACTAGAGCCACTGTGGAGATGTGTGAACTGGCTCCATAAAGAGCCAGTCGCAATCTCCTGACATGCAAATTGGATGCAGCGAAACACACATCCATTTCGCACTGGTGTGAACCCAGCTTAAAGGTATCCCTACAAGGTCAGAGGACTCTGTGCTAACAGAGAACTTTTCAGGGGGGCAGAATCTAGACATCTCTACCAGGCAAGTGTTTGGTGATTGCGTTTTAAGAGGCTATTTGGAGGACTACTGAAAATACCCATGAGTTATGGTTATGGCAGATGCAAAGTTTATAGAGATTCTACTGGCTTCTGCTCACCCAACAAATGAAATTCATAATACTAACAAAACCATCAACAATTCTGCCCGCATCTACATCATTAACCTAGTCTCAAAATACCAACCAAATCGCTCTCTTCGTTCCTCCCAAGACCTCCTGCTCTCTAGCTCCCTTGTCACCTATTCCCATGCTCATCTCCAAGACTTCTCCCGAGCCTATCCCATCCTCTGCTACTCTCTACCCCAATCTGTCCGACTATCTTCTACTCTGTCCACAAATTAGCCGATCCCTGAAAACCCTTCTCTTCAGAGAAAACTATCCTACCTCCACCTAGCATCTGTACTTTTATTCTCTCCATCAGTGCACCCCCCACAGTTATTACCTTTAGTATCACTTGACCCCCCTTCTCGATTGTAAGCTCTAACATGCAGGGCCCTCTGATTCCTACTGTGTTAAATTGTATTATAACTGCATACCTCCCAACTTTTTGAGATGGGAGGGACTATTAGCAGGGAGGCGCCACTTACGTATGCGTTCGCTTCTGCATGCAAGCTCAGCTGGACAAGGCGCTTTAAATTTATTTTTATTTTTTCTTATTCATTTTACTTTTTTATTTAAAAAAATAAAATAAAAATTGGGTCACTTTTATTCCTATTACAAGGAATGTAAACATCCTTTGTAATTGAAAAAAAAGCATGACAGGACCTCTTAAATGTGAGATCTGGGGTCAAAAAGACCTCATATCTCATATTTACACTAAAATGCAAAAAGAAAAAAAATATTTTTGTAAGATAAATAGTGAATTTTATATACAACTACGATATATAGATCAGATCAAAATGGGGGACAAATGAGGTGGAAAGAGGGACAGCGGGACTTTGTTCCAAATCAGGGACAGTCCCTCAAAATCAGGGACAGTTGGGAGCTATGTAAAGCACTGCGCAAACTGTTGGCACAATATAAATCCTGTATAATTATAATAATGATAATAATAATATAGGTTCAAGAAGACATGGGATAACATGAGATTCAACTTGGCACCAGTCACTGGCTACACAGAATTGGAAGCTGTTTGAGGGCACCAGATAATCTCAGTCCACTAGACATGTGCACAGAATTTTTTTTCGTTTTTTTTTGTTCTGTTTCGTATCGTTCCGTAGGTTCGTTCCCGTTCGTTTTTCGTAAGACACCCGTTTTCCTGTTCGTTCCCGTTCGTTTTTCGTACGACGCGATTTTTTCGTATTCCGATCGTTTCGTATTTTGGTTACCGTTTTATTTTCGTACATGCGGGATGGTTCGTTATTCTGTTTAATTCATGTTCGTTACTTGTTAGACAATAATTTTCGTGAATTTTCATCATTTTGTACTTTCGTAAATATATCGCGGGATTCACGGGACTTTCAACACGCGGCTCATCCATATTAACTATTGTTAAGCCCCATACACTTGGTCAGACTTTTTTAACAACAAACATAAAAACGATCGTTTTACTGAACGTTCGTTCGTTTTTAAACTCCATCAGAAAACCATTTTTGGGTTCCAGGTTCAAAAGTCTGGCCAACTGATCTCCCTTCAGACGAAAATCCACAGAAAAGTTTATTTGGCTTTACTGTACTACTCAGCACAAAAGAGAAGCTGCTTCACTAACTACACTCACTGCCCATTCAAAAAAACAAAAGATTTGCATTCTGTATTTTGAAACCAAATTACGAACAGAAAGAAGGAATTCAGAATACAGAATACAAATCTTTTGTTATAAGATGTCATATGAACATACAAACAGAAAAAGGAATCAAACAAAATACAGAATGAAAATCTTTTGTTAGATGTCATATGAACATACGACTGAAAATCAAAATACGAACAGAACAAGGATTCAAACAAAATAAAGAATGCAAGTCTTTTGTTATAGATGTCATTCGTTCTTTTGCCGTTTTCGTTTTGTCGTATTTTCGTCGGATCGTTCGTTCGTATTTGCGGTTGTTCGTTATGCGACTCATTCGTAATCCCGTCGTTTTCGTATTTTGGTGCTTAAATTTTTTCGTATGTACACATTATTCTGCAGGTACGAAAATGAACATTTTCGTACGAAAATAACATTCGTACGAACGGGAATGCACATATCTACAGTCCACCTCCTGTCTACCCACTCATTTTCTTCCATGCCTCACCATTGGTCCCCATGGACTTTCACCCTTCCCTGATTGTCATTGTTAGGTGAGTTGCAGGGGTAGATTTACTAAAGGAATAGAGAATATTAACTTTGCAAAGTGGATGTTCACAGAGTTCACAGAGTTTTGTACATAAGGTGAAGCTGTGTTCACGTCGATCACCTCTTCAATAAAAACGAGATCTTACTGTAATCTTACTAGGCCCAATAAACATTCACTTTGCTGGGTGAACTGTCTCTACTAAAGCATGCCCAATGACACAAATCGAATGTGTTCTGACATGTTTGTTCCGGGTCAGTGACCTACTAAATAGTGAAGGAGGGGTGGAGATGACAGCTGTGGACCTTACGATTTTCAAAGTGTGAATAATGGCAGTTCCCACATTTCTATGAAATATATAATATGAAAATATAGAATATGAATTTTTTTAAAAGTGAACTTTACTTACGGGATCTGGGTGTATGGGGGGACGGGGTGGCTGCGGTACGACGAACAGTTTCGCCAACGGCAGGCTGTCCGACCGTCCCTGCGTTGGGATCACAAGGACATTAGTTTGTGGATGCAGATGATGTCCGCGCCACGGACTACTAGCCCGTTTTTTCCCGGGGGGGCGGGTGTACTTCCACCTCTGGATCGCCGTGGATTTTTTCCCGGGGTGTGTTGGCAGTTTAACGAGGGCTCCTGCAAATTTGGGGGAACCTGTCATCTCAAACCCCTTGTTTCTGCCCACCCCTTGTCTTGCTTTAAGAAAGGAAAGCGGGCGGGGGATGCTGCTAGCAAGAGGGAGGATGCCAGTGAAGGGGGAAAGGATGCAGCCTTTTCTAAATACAGTAGGTATCATGATGGGGCTGCTGCGAGGCTGCTCGCCTCAGGCTTCTTGGAGGGTTTTGTCATTCCGTGTTCTTTGTTGGAGGCGCCACCCTTGGCAAAGAACTTACGGTCTGCCTTAGAGAACCCGGGGGTGATGTCAGGAAAGTTGGTGAAGGAGGTTGAGTTGGGCAAGATGGGGGGGCCATTTGCGGAAATGCCATTGCCGAACTTGGTGGTGTCGCCCCTGGGGTGGTGCCCAAGAAGAAACCGAATAAGTTTTGCCTCATTCATCACCTCTCTTTTCCTAAGGGGGGGTCGGTGAATGATGCCATCGACCCTGAGGAGTGCACGGTGTCGTACACAAGTTGGAGAATCTCTGGCTGGAGATCAGAGGGATGTTAGGGCACAACAAAGTGCAGCTGAGGGCGTTGCAGTCCCTGTTAGGTAAGTTGAACTTTGCCTGTCGTATCATCCCTATGGGCAGGGTGTTCTGCCAAAGGGGGAAACATTCGTTTGACGTGGGAACTCAAAGCGGATTTGCAGGTGTGGCACACGTTCTTGGAGACTTACAATGGGCGTTCACTCTGGATGGAGGGGCCGGTTAGTAACTTCAACCTGGAATTGGTCACGTATGCGGCTGGTTCCACGGGTTACAGGGCCTTCTTCAGGGGACAATGGAGCGCGGAGGCGTGGCCTAAGTCCTTAATGGCAACGGGTTTTGGGAAGAACCTGGTATTGCTGGAACTCTTTCCGGTGGTAGTGGCGATCGAGTTGTGGGGGGAGGAGTGTAGAAATTTGAAAATCAGGTTGAACTGCGACAACATGGGGGTGGTGCAAGTTATCAACCGAATTTCCGCGTCCTCATTGCCGGTGGTTTGGCTGCTGCTCCACCTCGTGTTGCGCTGTTTGCAATGGAACATCTTTCTGTATGCTGTGCATATTCCGGGTGTGGACAACATACTCGCTGATGCCTTGTCTCGGTTTCAGTGGGACAGGTTCAGGGAGAGGATTGGGCACTTGGAATCTAAGAGATTTCGTTCTTATGTGTGCCCACACATGGTGCTGGATTGAGGGGAGGTTTTGTGTGTGGAAAATGGTCACTGTCTTTCTGGATGATGTGGGTTTGACGCTGTACCTGATTGTCACTGCTGCCATTTTGTCTTTCAGATTGAGGTCATTAACGCCTTGTTTGGATCATGGGGCATTCTTTTGTTTGTTGGGGGGCCAGGAGAGCAGGTGCTAGGCCGGATAGTAGGCAGCTGGGGATTTCCAGGCGGGAGGCAAGGATTAGATGGCTGGGGATTCCGGGGATGGGTTGGGGCAGAGTGCTACCAGAGGTGCAGCGCTATGCCCGGCTTGACCGACCTCCTGATGTGTTGGTATTACACGTAGGGGTAATGATTTTGGGGTGAGGCCCATAGGGGATTTGATCTCAGCCGTTAAGGCGGATGTCTTGATGTTCCGTGCGGCTTTCCCAGGCATGTTGCTGGTGTGGTCTGACATTGTTGCATGGACCACTTGGCGCATGGCGAGGTCAGTGGCTAGGATCAATAAGGGGAGGATCAAGGTGAACAAGGTAGTGGGGAAGTTTGTGGCTCGGCACGGTGGTTTGGTAATTGGGGGGAGCGGTTTGTATTTCCCGAATGTGATTAGGTGGGAGTGATGGGAGTAGTGGGAGTAGCCTATTGGCGTGGGCTCTCCCCAATCTCTCAGAGCTCCTACCTTCCTGGCTGGGAAGGGTGCGGCTGGTCCGGGCTGTTGGTCAGGGTCCGTTGGAAAGCCTGTGTAGATAGTGCCCCTGGAGTGGCAGTCCAGGGGTGCCATACATTGCACGAGTGTTTGAGAGGGCACTTACTCGTATGGCACCAGGGCCATGTCTCCACATACACTTTTATACCACCTGCCTCTAGGGCCGAGCCTTTTGGCTAGGACCAGGGGATATTTTGTTTCCTGGCCGGAGGGCCAGCCATCGTATTGCACAATGGTCACTTTCCACTCACATCTCCCAACTTCCTTTTCCCCCACTTTCTTTTTTATTTTACCCCTGTGTTGTCACTATATCTTTTTTTGTTGGTGCACGTTTGTACACTTTATGTGTGATTAGCAGGGTGCCGGTCCTCGGGCCAGCCCTGAACGTCTTGGGAGTAGGTGGACATGGCCTTCTGGCTTAGTTCGCCTGCTCTCATGGGGTCTCCCTTCGAGGGAGCCCCACCTGGGAGGGTACTGTTTCGCCAGACCCTCCAAGAAAGTTGGATCCGTGTCGGCTTCGGTTTTAAATAACATCAGACATATCAAATATATGTCATCAAAAATTATTACATATTGTTTAAACAGAATGGCATGGAGCAAAATAAGCTCACCCCAAGAGTCATACATAGTCAGCTACCGTAGCAGCCACAACTGGACGTCACATAAGAATATCATGGGTGAGAACGGTAAAAATAAATCTCTGTATATAGATACATGTATGTATATAAGTATACCATCATTCTACATAAAGGGTAGTATGAAAATAATATATAAAAGTACATAACTATTTTCTGCTGGAGTTAAATAAATAAATAAACCTAAAAAAATGCAGACAGGTAGGGTTTTTATGACAGAAGAGACCCTATTGGTATCTTCCGTCTAACTGCTTCTCTTTTCCTTGTCATGTTAATGTGCACATGCGTAGAGCAGCATACATTTAGGGCACATTGGTACGCATGCGTGGAAGTGACATCATCTCGGTCCTACCAATTAACAGCTGAACAGTCTGAACCAAAAGGTGATAATTGTTTGCTGCAAATAGTGCAGCTATTGATATGACAAATACTAAGCACTGATGCATTGTGCAGAAATAGCAGCAAGCTCTGTATATAGGAGAATAGTAAACAAGCTTTATCATTCTAAGTCCCCCGTGCCGCTGAGTGTGTGTCTGCGGAGCTGTCAGAAGGAGCCGATGGTTACCTTGTAGTTCCGGTTCCTTCTGACTAGGGGTGCAACGGATCGTCACCGATCCGTGATTCGAACGGGTCACCCTGTTTGGATCGGCACACCCCGCGATCCGCGGAGCGCTCCGGAGCCTCGGCCTAGGAAAGTCCCCGGCTTCGGCCTAGCTCCGTAGCGGCGGCCATCTTTGTACACCCGGCAGCGGCCCTCCTCTCTGTTCACACCCACAGAGGAGGAGGAGCCCGCGCTCGAGGGAAACACACACCGCTGTCTGAGGTGTTTGGACTAACTTACTGCTCCGAGGAGTTCTTTTCAAAACTTACCATCGCAAAGAGTCGACTGCGCTCCAGACTGCCCGAAGCAAACCTGGAAAACCAGTGGCGAGTAGCAACATCATCAATATCGGCCAACATCACACAACTCGCCAAAGAGAAGCAGTTCCAGCCATCACATTAGCGGTTAGTTAATGAAATGTTTGACCAAATATGTGGTGACAGTTCATGTCCTTGTTTATTGACAGCCTTATTTTTTTTACATGTACATTGTGTTTCCTTTGTTCTTTATTTGTAAAAATGGAGTATATAAATAAAGATTATACAAAAAAAATGTTTGACCAAATATAACAGGCTCATTTTTAAGTTGATAATTTTGTACGACCCCCGAATGATGTTACAAAAATCCAAATGGCCCTTGGCAGAAAAAAGGTTCCCCACCCCTGTTCTAAGTCATACATATCCCGGGGACATGGGTGGAATACATCTGTCTTCAGTCTTCAAGCTATTTCCCTTCAAAACAGAGAAAATTCCTCCATCCCCAGAGACAGGTCCACGGGAGGGGCGGTGATAGTGTCAAAGGGGAAGATAGTTGGAAGCCTCCATAATGTGCACATACATGTTTTCCTATGACCGTGTTCTATAATCTGCCAGATTTTCCTGTCACTACCATCCCCACCTTTCCTGTATTGCTATGCCTGATACAGCGATGGAAAAGGGATTCACTGACAAAGGAGGCTTCCCCATGAACCGAGCCAAAAAGGTTGTTAACATAGAACGTGGAAGTGTCAGAAACTCTTTTTTTTGTTGTTGCGGTGTCCTATTTGGAAAGATTTCTCCTCACTTCCTGTTTTGTCTGACTTCCATCACATAGACAGGAAGTGAAAGGAAATACCAGAGAGCAATACAACTGCACTGAAGTTCTAACTCTTCCTCACTCTTTTGAAAGTCTTTTATTGCTTTCTGCACCCATAGTGGGAAGATTTCCTATGACTCCCTGCTTATTCTTACACCTGTTGAACTTTTTGCTGTCACAGCTGTTTCTGCAAGCATGTTTTAAAAATCTGCTTTGCACATCTAGAGAGTGACATTATTGCCCATTCTTCTTTGCAAAACAGCTCAAGCTCTGTCAGATCGGATGAAGAGCGTCTGTGAATAGTAATTTTTAAGTCTTCCCACAGATTCTCAATTGGATTTAGGTCTGGACTTTGACTGGGCCATTCTAACACATGAATATGCTTTGATCTAAATCATTCCATTGTAGCTCTGGCTGTATGTTTAGGGTCGTTGTCCTGCTAGAAGGTGAACCTCTGCCCCAGTCTCAAGTCTTTTGCAGACTCTAACAGGTTTTCTTCTAAGATTGCCTTGTATTTGGCTCCATCCATCTTCCCATCAACAGTGACCAGCTTCCCTGTCCCTGCTGAAGTGTCCCCACAACATGATGCTGCCACCACCATGTTTCACGGTGGGGATGTGCAGTATTTGTTTTCCGCCACACATAGTATTTTGCTTTTAGGCCAAAAAGTTAAATTTTGGTCTCATCTGACCAGAGCACCTTCTTCCACATGGCTTCTCACAATCTGCAAATGGGACTTCTTATGGCTTGTTTTTTTTCAACAATGGCTTTCTTCTTGCCACTCTTCCATAAAGGCCAGATTTGTGGAGTGCATGACTAATAGTTGTCCTGTGGACAGATTCTCCCACCTGAGCTGTGGATCTCTGCAGTTCCTCCAGAGTTACCATGGGCCCCTTGGCTGCTTCTCTGATTAATGCTCTCCTTGCCCTGTATGTCAGTTTAGGTGGACGACCATGTCTTGGTAGGTTTGCAGTTGTGCCATACTCTTTCTATTTTCTGGTGATGGATTGAACAGTGCTCCGTGAGATGTTCAAAGCTAGGGATATTTTTTTAGAACCTAACTGTGATTTAAACTTCTCCACAACTTTATCCCTGACCTGTCTGGTGTGTTCCTTGGCCTTCAATAATGCTGTTTGTTCACTAAGGTTCTCTAACACACCTCTGAGGGCTTCACAGAACAGCTGTATTTATATTGAGATTAAATTACACACAGGTGGACTCTATTTACCAAGTAGGTGACTTCTGAAGGCAATTGGTTCCACTAGATTTTAGTTAGAGGTATCAGAGTAAAGGGAGCTGAATACAAATGCACCCCACACTTTTCACATATTATTTGTAAAAAAATTGGAAAACCATTTATCATTTTCCTTCCACTTCACGATTATGTGCCAATCTGTGTTGGTCTATTACATAAAATCCCAATAAAATACATTTATGTTTTTGGTTGTCACATGACAAAATGTGGACAATTTTAAAGATGATGGTTGCAATGGGTAAATAGATACACAACATGTCAAGCTTTAAAACTGTGTGTGCCTGTAAAAACAAACTTTAGTATCCTTTATTTTCTATAGGTTACATAGTTACATATAGTCACATATGTAATCTGGTTGAAAAAAGACACAAGTTCATTCAGTTCAACCAACATAGAACCCATTTTTCTTGACGTGATTCCTTTCAAGCCTGCCTTGCAGACACACGATCATGAAAAAAATGATCGAGCAAAGCGCGGTGACGTACAACACGTACGACGGCACTATAAAGGGGAAGTTCCATTCAAATGGCGCCACCCTTTGGGTTGCTTTTGCTGATTTTGTGCAAGTAAAAGTTTGGTGAGAGACAATTCGCGCTTTTCAGCCTAGTGCTTTTCAGTCTGTTACAGCGTGACAAATGTGCTATCTCCATTACAAACGCTAGTTTTACCAGAACGAGCGCTCCCGTCTCATAACTTGCTTTTGAGCATGCGCTTTTTTCCCCCCTCGTTAAAGCCTACACACGACCGCTTTTCACGACGTGAAAAACAACGAGAAAAAATAGAGCAGGTTCTAAATTTTTAACGCCCATTTTTCACGTCGCAAAAAATGCTCTGAAGCCTACACACGATCGTTTTTCACGACCAATTTTAAAAATTGCATTTTTCTCATCATTAAAAACGATCGTAAGCGGCATAAGGCCTCTTTCACACTGAAGAGCTTGAAAAACTGCCAGTAAAACACTGAGCGCTTTTGTAGAGCTTTCAATTCATCCCAATGGAGAGAGAGCCCACCCCTCCTTCCGCTGAAGAAGTCCCCGCCCATAGAGGACGTAACGCGTACGGAAGGAGCGTTGTGACGTCACCCGCGGCTATCACTTTGCTCAATATACACGCTGTATACATCGGCACCGATCGTGGTGCCTTCATTGTGAGTGTTTTTTATCAATTATTACGATTAAATTGTTTATCCAAACGGAGAGCACTATGTTCTGGCATTTGTTTATTACATGACCTGGGATGACCTATCGGTTTCTCTGTGACGTCTCTACTACTGCTGGATTTGCTGATATTTACACATAAAGTGCACTTGACCCTCCATAATCAAAGGGTCCAGGTGGTGAGGTGAGAGGCCATTTCATGTGGTGGTGGATGTGTGTCTAGCACGTGTGAAGTTACCTACACAGTCATCTGTCTGTCTACATTGGCACTCACTGGAGGTGTACTGCGATTTTATGGACTTTCTATTTATCTTTTATTATTTTATTTGAGCGCTGCACCATCTGTATTTGTTTCTCTAAAGGGATTTTGTGATTATTGACCCTGGTGTTCAGCTGCTATACAGGGGTTCTTTTGTCATTTTTGCGCTGATTTATTTTCTTTTTATTCAATGGAGAGGGGTGTTTTTACCGCTCTGTCAGCGCATTGCCCCAGTGTGAAAGCATTAATTGATTCTAATTGAAATACGTTTTCGGAAGCTTTTCAGGCGATTTGTTTTTTTAGCGTGAAAGCGCTTGAAAAGTGCCTTAGTGTGAAAGTGGTCTGAGACAATTGATATTTAAACACAATATGAAAACATTGACAATACCCATATCCATAGCTCCCCAACTGTCCCTGATTTGGAGAAATGTCCCTCTGTCCCTCATTCCTCTTCATCTGTCGCTCATTTTGGTCTGATGCATATATCTCTTGTCATGACGATCAGTGACAAGCCACAGAGAAGAACGGGGAAGGTTTGTTTACACTCACCTCTCCCCGTTCTTCAGCTCCTGTGACCCGACCACGGGACACTGGCGGCGATTGGGTCCACGGCTCCAGCGGGGGCAGTCACGAAGCTTCGGACCGGCGCACTTGCGACCCATGGCTGGGTTCTTAAAGGGGACGTACATGTACGCCCTTGTGCCCAGCCGTGCCATTCTGTCAACGTAAATCGTCGTGCTCCGGTCCTTAAAGGGTCACTAAAGGATTTTTTTTTTAGCTAATTAGCTTCCTTTACCTTACTGCAGTGCTGGTTTCATGTCCTCATTGTTCAATTTTGCTCTAATCCTTCTCTGTTCTGAACACTTCCTGGTTGTCTGTTTCCTGATGAAAAAAGTCATGGGAGCTTTCTCTCTGTGGTCACTAATCAAGGAAGTGTGATTACTGTGTGTCTAAAACTCCTCAACACCCATCAGTTTCGTTTTACAAACCATCACTGCCCTGTATTGGCTCTGAGTCTCTGTACATCACAGAGCAGGAAACAGCATGCAAAAACGAAACTGAAACTGCAGGTACATTATATGATTGATTTTTATCTATTTTTAATCATTTTTCAAAGGAATCAGTTAACTATTATGTCTCTATACCCTGTAAAAAGTAATTTTAGCAAAAAAAATATTTTCCTTTACAACTCCTTTAAGTGGTTAAGGGGGCGTGACAGAGGGCGTGTCCTATGCCTACATACTTTTTCTAATAGGTGTCCCTCATTACCATCTCAGAAAGTTGGGAGGTATGCATATCAAGTCATTTGCCTGGTTTACACTTCAAAAGTCAACACAGCATGACAAATTATCAGCCACTGATATTTTTAGACATTTGTACAAATCACAGATTTTTACAAACTGTCCATAAATTTACTGACGGTAGGCAACCCTGTATGTATTATTTATTACGTATTAAAGTTTTATATGCATTCTGTAATAAAGTCATTGATGTTTGTGAGGACTGGGTAGGTCTGTGCAGTCTCATGTAACTGGTTGCATTTCTGCCTTTTCATGGGCATTAGACAACTACATGACTTACTACACCGGACACCAAAGTATGTTATATTTAGTGTTCCTCCATGTGCCCGGACCACCCAGTCCTTTACAGAGAGTTGTGCAATGTACAGAAGCTGATCCACCATAGAGGGACCCCCCATGTGTGCACTGGGCTGCAGCCACAAAGACAATGCCGGTAGTCAAGTGTTGAAAGTTAAGCTTGCTCTGAAACCTAAAACTCAGCTTTAATAATTCATTGAAATTCCATTACTAGACTTGCAGCAGCAGTACTACACACACATGTAGTCTGTGATGGTAAAGGGTCCATGCTAATGGTTAACACAACTGCAGAATCCACATACGTACAGCATGGTCCATCTATCCAGACAGCACTGCCCGATCAGCAAAATAATGGCAGGCGCTCAAGGGGTCTTATCACAATAGATGGTAATTATTCATGCAGCGTGTATAAGATCTGATCTCACATTGTAAAGCTGCCATACATCGTGTAAAAGTGCGCTCAGGTAATCAGGAACCGCCCAAAATTCGATCAGTGGGTGGCCCCGTCACCACCCTCCTGCCCAACATCCTATGATTGAAAAATTTACAAAAATTCACAGACAAATGGTCAACCGAACAGCAGCTGCATTCATTCCTTGACAGCTGTCAACATATAATAGCCAAGAGATTTGTCCGTCAATGCTATAAAAATGCACTGATTACTGTATAAATGACACTAGCAGGGAAGGGGCTAACACTAGTGGTGATCAAGGGGTTAAATGTGTTCCTTGCAAGTGTTTTCTAACTGTATGGGGGACTCTGTGACTGGGGAAACACCCAGATCCATCTTCCTGCTTAACAGAAAGACAGGATCTGTGTGATCTCCCCTGTCAGAACGGAGATCTGCCTTGTTTACACAGGCAGATCCCCGTTCTGTCACTGCGGGGGAACGATCATGGGTGGCTGGCGGACATCGAGTCCGCCAGACCTGCTGATTGGCTCCCCCGCTGGCCAATGGGAGTGCGCGTGCCCACAAAAGCAAGTTCCTGAGCCAATGTACAGTTACGGTGATTCGTGCCACCTTGTCGCAGTATAATGATGGCGGCTGGTCAGCAAGTGATTAATAAAATAATAAACATGTTATCTGCTCCGTGCAATGGTATTGCACAGAGCAGCACGGAACCTGCTCTTTTGGGGTCCCCCCCGTAATTGCTCCCCTTCTGGATGAAGGACATATCGCGCATGCGCCTTTGATGTCACTAAAGCAGAAATCAGGCTGCAGCTAGTAATAGGTGATCAAGTGAGGATGGCAAAACAGTCAGTGACAAAATAAGTTACACAAAGCTGCTTCTAATGAGGGAAATGATGGATTGTGAATTTACTACCACTTTAACCACTTATACACCACAATACTGGGAATTTTCACCCCCTTCCTGCCCAGGCCAATTTTTAGTTTTCAGTGCTGTTGCATTTTGAATGACAATTGCGCGGTCATGCAACACTGTACCCAATTTTTTTCCCTACAAATAGAGCTTTCTTTTTCTCTGTGGTTCATATTATTTGCGCTGTAAACAAAAGAAGAGTGATAAGTTTGAAAAAAAACACAATGGCCCAGATTCTGAAAGGGCTTACGACGGTGCAACGCCGCAATAATTCTTAGAATCAGTTACGCATAGATAACCATTAGATCCGACAGGCGTAAGGCTCTCGATCGAGTTTTCCCGTTCGAGTATGCAAATTAGCAAAATACGCAAATTCCCGAACGTACGCCCGACCGACGCAGTGAAGTTACGATGTTTACGTAAGATTTTCGACGCGTAAAGTTGCCCCTGCCATATGAGGCGCAGTCAATGTTAAGTATGGCCGTCGTTCCCGCGTCGAAATTAAAAAAAAAAAACACATTTTTTTTCTTCAGTTTAGGCTGATCTATATTCTTCTACATATTTCTGGTAAAAAAAACACAATAAGCGAATATTTTGTTTTCGCAAAAGTTATAGCGTCTACAAAATAGGGGATAGATTTATGGCATTTTTTTTTTAATAGTGATGGCGGCGATCTGTGATTTTTATCGTGACTGTGACATTGCACCCGACATATCGGACACTTTTGACCCTATTTTGGGACCATTCACATTTATACAGCGATCAGTGCTATAAAAATGCACTGATTGCTGTATAAATGTCACTGGCAGGGAAGGGCTTAACACTAGGGGGCGATTAAGGGCTTAAATGTGTTACCTAGGGAGTGATTCTAACTGTGGGGGGAGGGGTACTTACAAGGGGAGGAGACCGATCGGTCTCCTCTCAACTGACAGGACCAGGATCTGTGTTTACACCAAGGGTGCCCAACCAGTGGCCCGGGGGCCACATGTGGCCCGCGGAGCCCTCTGATGTGGCCCGTGACCTCCTGCTCTGGGATGGAATAGAATACTGTTATTAAAGGTAAGTTTGTTACTACTTTATGGCAAAGTGCATCTAACCCATAGGAAAGCCACAGATGAACCCGCGGTGTGTGTAAACAGTGCATTAGTGTGAAAACAGCCTTAACCCTTTCATGCCTATGCCTATGTATGACATTTGGTGTTTACAAGTTAAAATCCATATTTTTGGCTAGAAAATTACTTAGAACCCCCAAACATTATATATATATTTTTAGCAGAGAATCTAGAGAATAAAATGGCGATTGTTGCAATATTTTATGTCATACGGTATTTGTGCGGCGGTGTTTTAAACACAACTTTTTGGGAAAAATTTACTTTCATGAATTTTAAAAAAATGAAAAAGTAAAATTAGCCCAATTTTTTTGCATAATGTGAAAGATGATGTTATGCCGAGTAAATAGATACCAAGCATGACACGCTTTATAATTGCACGCACTCGTGGAATGGCGACAAACTACGGTAACTAAAAATCTCCATAGGCGACGCTTTAAACTTTTTTTACGGTTACCAGGTTAGAGTTACAGAGTAGGCCTAGTGCTATAATTATTGCTCTCGCTCTTACGATCGCGGCGATACCTCACATGTGTTATTTGAACACCGTTTTCATATGCGGGCGCGACTTCCGTATGCGCTTTCTTTGCTGCGCAAGCTCGCGGGGAGGGGGGCGCTTTAAAAAATTTTTTTTTTGTTTTCTTATTTATTTATTTATTTTTTCTAATATTACATTTTTTTTTTTTTTTTTTTTACATTTTGATCACTTTTATTGCTGTCACAAGGAATGTAAACATCCCTTGTGACAGCAATAGGTCGTGACAGGTACTCTTTATGGAGGGATCGGGGGTCTAAAAGACCTCCGAGCCCTCCTTTGCACTTCAAAGTATTCAGATCGCCGAAAACGGCGATTCTGAATACTGTGTACTTTTTTAAATCCGGCGCCATTGGCAGCCGAGAAACCCGGAAGTGACGTCATGACGCCGCTTCCGTGGTTTCAATGCGCACACTGAATCAAAGCCGTTTACGGCTTTGTTTCAGAGCTTGCCGAGACGCTGGAGGCGCCGGATCGTGGATCGGGTCTCCCGGTGGGACGGGAGGCCCGGTCAGAGCGGCGAGAGGCGGCGGGAGGGGGGGGATGTCCCCTCCCGCTCCTCCGGCATAACAACCGAGCGGCTTTTAGCCGCATCGGTTGTTATGTTTGGAAAGCCGATCGCCCGCTCTAAACAACGGTACCGGGATGATGCCTGCGGCTGCAGGCATCATCCCGGTACAACCCCTGAAAGCCGAGGACGCATATATGCGTACGCTCGGCGTGAAAGGGTTAACCTCCCTGGCGGTATGATTCTGTCTGGAATTATGTGCCAAAAGCGGTACAATTATTTTGCAAGGAAATTTGGCGTTTTATACTGTAGGCCTGTAATTTTTAGAAATAACTCACTTAAATCTGACCAAGCAAGATTCTAGTAGGCATCCCGGGTATGACATTTTTTTTTAAATAAAATTATAAATTATAATATAATAAATAATTATAAATAATTATAACAAATAATAATATAATTATAATAAAAATTATTCAATAATGTAATCAACTCAAAATCACTGAAATTTGCTCAGTTGCAGAATTGTCGCTGTCATTATTTATTTTTTTTTATGACGAATTTCCCCACAAATCGCTATCGCACAATTCTGCAAGTGATTATAATTTATTATCGCTGTTTTTTAGCTGATCTAAAACTATTTTTGACATAAAGGGACACTTTTGGACAATCTACAGTTTGCAGGCAGAAAGAACAGTTTTTATTATACAAAAGTACATGTAGGGCACTGGGAAGACCACTAGAGACAAGGGGGGTGTGTATTTTTTACATACAGTACTGTAATCTATAAGATTACAGTATACTGTATGTAAAGTGTTTGTTTACTTTTTTGAATTTGGCGCTGTTCTCCGTCCCCGTGCGTCGTAACGTCGCAGGGAACGGAGATCGGCGGCACACGGGGAGACTGTGAATCGAGCGAGGAGGTCCCGCTCGCTCACACAGCGGGATGGCATCGCTGGATCCAGGGACAAGGTAAGTAACTTGCCTGTGGATCCAGCGAAAGGTAAGCCGCGCCGCTGCACACTCTGCACGTCCACCCCGAGCGTGATTCGGGGATATCGATCCTAACATTGGAAACCTACCCCGAGTCACGCTCGGGTTTACCGTCAGGGGGGTTAAGCCCCTTACACACGATCCGAAAATCGTACGAAAAATGCCACAAATGCATTACAACACATGACATCACTTCCGATTTTTTATTCTGCCGTACGAGAATTTTCGTGACTTTAGTAAACTCATCAGATTCGATGTGAGATTAGCAAACAAACAAAAACGGACGATCATTCGTCCGATAATCGGATCGTGTGTACCGGGCATTAGGCCTCTTTTACATGATCAGTCTGACCCAATCAGACCCTCTATTCACCTCTAAGGAGTGGCAGATGTAAATAGACTTGTGTCTGTTTACAAACACCTACCTCCAATTCAATCCACTACAAAAAAGACTTGAGTGGGCTCTATAGAGTAGAGTGGGCTGCTGTCCACCCGCTCCGCTCATTGTGGCCCGCGACCGGTTACCAAGTCACTTAAGTGGCCCCCGCTCTTCAAAAGGTTGGGCACCCCTGGTTTACACACACAGATCCACCTCCCTGGCTCTGTTACCGGTAATCGCGGGTGCCCAGTGGACATCGCAGCCGCCGGGCACGCATACCAGCTCCCAAATGACGCGGCGGGCGCCCCTTAGACAGCTCAGTATGTCATATGATGGTTTGCTTCAGGCTTTTATGCCTTTATTTTCACCTGTTGATCCTGCCAGTAACACACTTCCTGTTCTAGGGTGACAGCACTCACCGATGATAGGACAGGAATGATTCTAGGACTACAGAACACCCCCCCTTCTTCTCAATAGCATTTTAGGAAAGGGGAGGGGGGTGTAATGAGACAAAATGAAACAATAATAACTAGGGTTGTCCCGATACCGATACCAGTATCGGTATCGGGACCGATACTTAGTATTTGCGGGAGTACTCGTACTCCCGCAAATACCCCCGATACTGAAATAGAATACTTAGCTGCCACCCCCCCCCCCCCCCCCGCCGCCGCAAAACGCAAAGCCGCCGCCGCTAATCAGCGTGTGGGGAACATTACAGCTTTTGTTTGAATAGCTGTATCCCCACCGCGTATAGACACTCCCCCTTGCGCAGGATTGGACGGATGATCTGTCCAATCCCGAGCAAGGGGGAGTGTCTATACGTGGCGGGCATACAGCTACGTATACGCTATTCAAACGAAAGCTGTAATGTTCCCCGTACGCTGATTAACGCAGCACGTGCGGCATCATCAAGGTATGTGGGACATGGCTGCAATATGTGGGGGGACATGGCTGCATTATGTGTGGGACATGGCTGGAATATGTGGGGGACATGGCTGGAATATGTGGGGGACATGGCTGGAATATGTGGGGGACATGGCTGGAATATGTGGGGGACATGGCTGGAATATGTGGGGGACATGGCTGGAATATGTGGGGACATGGCTGGAATATGTGGGGGACATGGCTGGAATATGTGGGGGACATGGCTGGAATATGTGGGGACATGGCTGGAATATGTAGGGACATGGCTGCAATATGTGGGGGACATGGCTGCAATATGTGGGGGACATGGCTGCAATATGTGGGGGACATGGCTGCAATATGTGGGGGACATGGCTGGAATATGTGGGGGACATGGCTGCAATATGTGGGGGACATGGCTAGAATATGTGGGGGACATGGCTGCAATATGTGGGGGACATGGCTGCAATATGTGGGGGACATGGCTGCAATATGTGGGGGACATGGCTGGAATATGTGGGGGACATGGCTGCAATATGTGGGGGACATGGCTGCAATATGTGGGGGACATGGCTGCATTATGTGGGGAACATGGCTGGAATATGTGCGGGACATGGCTGCAATATGTGGGGGACAGGGCTGTAATATGTGGGGGACATGGCTGCATTATGTGGGGGACATGGCTGCAATATGTGGGGGACAGGGCTGTAATATGTGGGGGACATGGCTGTAATATGTGGGGGGACATGGCTGTAATATGTGGGGGACATGGCTGCATATGTGGGGGGACATGGCTGCATTTGGGGACACATTTAAAAAAAAGTATCGGTATCGGCGAGTACATGAAAAAAAGTATCGGTACTTGTACTCGGTCCTAAAAAAATGGTATCGGGACAACCCTATCCTGATGACAGTCCCCAAAGACAGAGATCAAAGGAAAGTATTAGCTGACTGGATTTCTGGCAGGATCAACAGGTATCAGAAACTAAAACAAAGGATTGCAATAGAGCATCAAATATAGGCTGTGGATTTTCTAGATCAGATAATGCATCTGTTTGGTCAGGTTGGTAGACTGTATAAAGGAAGCAGAATATTCTTAGAATGTTGTAGATCTTTGGTGTTCTATATTCATCCATTCTAAAAGGCCAAGAAGCCACGTAAGTCAAAGACAGCCTCAAACGTGGGGCTCGGAGCAGACAGATAGGAGACTGTCATTTCCTTCCCTGATATTCAATCTTGTGTGTTTGAATTTAGCTTTCTATTCATCCAGCAAATGCAAAATAAAAGCAGTAACACAATATGCCAGGGAACAAACAAAGAGGATTGCCAGTCCAGAATATACACAACAACAATGGAAATCATGTGGCTAGGGCTTTGCAGTGTTGGACATTGATCCATTCCCCATTGTCTGCAGACAATGTCCAGGTACTTGCAGCAATATTATCAAATACATTGTTACCACTGTGACCAGACCTGAGGGCAATCCGCACCAACACATTACTCAGAGAAATCAAAGCTAAACTGTATTCTTCATTTCATTTCATTGTACGAAATGAAGTACAAGCTTGGAAAGAATTATTCTAACTTTCTCCTTAACCACTTACCCCCGGACCATATTGCTGGTCAAAGACCAGAGCACTTTTTGCGATTCGGCACTGCGTCGCTTTAACTGACAATTGCGCGGTCGTGCGACGTGGCTCCCAAACAAAATTGGCGTCCTTTTTTTTCTACAAATAGAGCTTTCTTTTGGTGGTATTTGATCACCTCTGCGGTTTTTATTTTTTGCGCTATAAACAAAAATAGAGCGACAATTTTGAAAAAAAATAATATTTTTTACTTTTTACCATAATAAAAATCCCCCAAAAATATCTAAAAAAAAAAAAAAAATTCCTCAGTTTAGGCCGATACGTATTCTTCTACATATTTTTCATAAAAAAATCGCAATAAGCGTTTATTGATTGGTTTGCACAAAAGTTAAAGGGCCAGATCCACAAAGAACTTACGGCGGCGTATCTATTGATACGCCGCGTAAGTTCTACGGTGCGCCGTCGTATCTTTGTTTTGTATCCACAAAACAAGATACGCCTGAATGTGGGCTAGATCCGACTGACGTACGTCTTAGTACGCCGTCGGATCTTAGGTGCATATTTACGCTGGCCGCTAGGTGACGCTTCCGTTGATTTCCGCGTTGAGTATGCAAATTAGCTAGATACGCTGATCCTCAAACGTACGTCTGCCCAGCGCATTTTTTTACGTTGTTTACGTTAGGCTTTTTCCGGCGTAAAGTTACCCCTGGCTCTATGAGGCGTACGCAATGTTAAGTATGGACGTCGGGACAGCGTAGAATTTTCCGCCGTTTACGTCGTTTGCGTAAATCGTTCGCGAATATGGGCTTTGCGTAAGTTACGTTCACGTCGAAAGCATTGACTATTTGCAACGTGATTCTGCGCATGCGTACTGGGATACGTCCACGGACGGCACATGCGCCGTTTGTAAAAAGCGTCAATTACGTGGGGTCATACTAGATTAGCATACAACACGCCCACTCCAAGCCTACTTTGAATTACGCGGCCTTACGCCGACAGATATACGTTACGCCGGCGCACATATGGGAGCAAGTTCTTTGTGGATACCCTACGAGCCACTGAGATGCGCTACGCCCGCCTAAATATTATATTTATTATTATACAGGATTTATATAGCGCCAACAGTTTGCGCAGCGCTTTACATCAGGGAAGACAGTACAGTCACAATACAATCAATACAGGAGGGATCAGAGATACACCCGTTTTTGTGGATCTGGCCCATAGCGTTTACAAAATAGGGTATAGTTTTATGGCATTTTTAATAATATTTTTTTTTACTAGTAATGGCGGCGATCAGCGATTTTTTTTCGGTATTGCGACAATATGGCGGACACTTCGGACACTTTTGACACATTTTTGGAACCATTGGCATTTTTATAGCGATCACTACTATAAAAATGCATTGATTACTATAAAAATGCCACTGGCAGTGAAGGGGTTAACACTAGGGGGCGGGGAAGGGGTTAAGTATGTTCCCTGGGTGTGTTCTAACTGTAGGGGGGGTGGACTCACTAGGGGAAATGACTGATCGCTGTTCATACATTGTATAAACAGAGGGTCAGGCATTTCTCCCCTGACAGGACCGGGAGCTGTGTGTTTACACACACAGCTCCCGGTCCCCGCTCTGTAAGCGGGTGCCCGGCGGTGATCGCGACCGCCGGGCACGCGCGCGGGAGTCAGGAGCGAGCGGGGGGCGCGCGCGAGGGCCGTGGTCATAATACAGGCTCTCGCGCAGGAGAGCCGACCTGCCGCCGCAGAACTGCCGCAGCTGGTCGGCATCTAGTTAAAATCCAATTCCAAGTTTACTTTGATTTTAAATAGTAAGTTTGGCCAAGCTGGCCCAAACAAATTATTCCTGTAGTCAGGGCTTTTTTTCTCAGAGAATAGGTGCATCTTACGAGCCATTCCGGCTGGGAGTTAGTCAGCGTGCTCACCCCCTCCCTTGGGACTACATCCCTGCGGGGAGAGGGGCGAGCATGCTGAGCGTCTCCCCGCAGGCATGTCGTCCCAAGGGAGGGGGCGAGCATGCTGACTAACCCCCAGCCGGAATGGCTCGGATGATGGGGGCAAGCTTACTGAGGAGGAACAGGAAGTGAGAAATTCAGACAAAGAAAAAAACATTGGGCCAGATTCAGGTACCGCTGCGCACTTCTTACGGAGGAGCAGCGTCCCGTTTTTGCCCTGCGCCCCCGCAAATTATCTGCGCTACGCTTCAGTCACGAAGCAGTAGCCACGTAATTTGCGTGGGCGCTCCTCAAAAATGTCCGGCGTAAGGGCGCGTAATTTAAATGATCCCGTAGGGGGCGTGGATCATTTAAATTAGGCGCGTTCCCGCGCCGAACGTAGTGCGCATGCTCCGTCGGGAAACTTTCCCGACGTGCATTGCGGCAAATGACGTCGCAAGGACGTCATTTGCTTCAAAGTGAACGTAAATGGCGTCCAGCGCCATTCACGATTCACTTACGCAAACGACGTAAAATTTAAACTTTAAAGACGGGTATACGTAGCATTGGCTGCCCCTGCTAATAGCAGGAGCAGCCTTACGCGAAACCCGACGAACGGAAACAACGTAAACTGCGCACGCAGGGCTCGCGTAGGGTAGTGAATCGGCGTTAGTATGCAATTTGCATACTATACGCTGACCACTACGGGAACGCCCCCCAGCGGCCATCGTAAGAATGCAGCCTACGATATGACTGGCATAAGAGCCTTATGCTAGTCATATCTTAGGCTGCAGTCGGCGTAACGAGGTTCCTGAATCAGGAGCATTCGAAACGCCGGCGCAAGTAAGCAATTGCGCTGCGTAACTATGGTTACGCAGACGCAATTGCTACCTGAATCTGGGCCATTTAGAAGGGAAATGGAAGGAAAAGGTAAGTGAACCAACAATGCACTAGCTTAAAGGAAACTATTTAGAAAATGAAAAAAACAAACCTTTACATCCCCTTTAACTTTGCAGGAAAAATATTATTTCAAGAATTAATTATGTGCAAAACGTAAAACGTAACTCTATATTTTCTTTACATTCTATTTAACCTTGCTGAGATGACTTTTTTTTGTTATTGCTAATTTAATTCCACTGCCCAAGCAATTACATGGGTGACAACTGGCGTCACAGCCACGACAACTCCCACCATGTCTGTCCACACCCACCATCAATATCCACCTAGAAACTCATGGTCATCCTACTGGACAAAAATATTTTCTTTAGACATTCCAGAAATATGTGGCAGTGTAGTTTTAATTAAACAATTAATAGTAACAACACTCCCTAACACATTTAATTATTTTAGTACTTGGACATTCCATCCTCCCTTTAACACGGAGCATTGTGCGCACTGCAGCATACTCCCATACATACCTAAATGAGCTATTTGATGGTTCGACTTGTTACAAGGGAAATACGATGACCCTTCCTTGCTGCATAACAATGCTGAAGTTTCATTTCCGTTATTCTCTCTGTTGTCAAGTGAACCTGTCATCATACAGGGAAAGGTATCACGCAAAGGATGATATGACAAGGCGAGGCACTATTTATTGCCAGTGGGCCAGATTCAAGAAGCAATTGCGCCCGTGTAACCATAGGTTACACAGCGCAATTGCTTACTTGCTCCGGTGTAGCGAATGCTCCTGATTCAGGAACATCGCTACGCCGACTGCAGCCTAAAATCTGCGTGGCATAAGGCTCTTATGCCACGCAGATTTTAGGCTGCATTCTTGCGTTGGGCGCTAGGGGGCGCTCCCATTGTGATCTGTGTATAGTATGCAAATTGCATACTAACACCGATTCACAACGTTGCGCGAGCCCTGCGTACGCAAATTACGTAGTTTGCGTACGTCTGGTTTCGCGTAAGGTTACACATCCTAATAGCAGGCGCAGCCAATGCTATAGGATAGCCACGTTCCCGCGTCGCGAGATTTAAAATCGACTTGTTTGCGTAAGTGAATCGTGAATGGCGCTGGACGCCATTCACGTTCACTTTGAAGCAAATGACGTCCTTGCGACGTCATTTGCCGCAATGCACGTCGGGAAAGTTTCCCGACGGAGCATGCGCTCTACGCTCGGCGCGGGAGCGCGCCTAATTTAAATGATTCCCGCCCCCGGCGGGATCATTTACATTGCGCGCACTTACGCCGGGCAATTTTGCCGGCGCGCCCTCGCAATTTACGGAGCTACTGCTCCGTGAATCGAGGGCAGCGCAAAATATTTGCGGGGGCGCAGGGCAAAATCGTTGCCCTGCGCCTCCGCAAATAGAGCGCAGATCTCTTTGAATCTGGGCCAGTGTCATTTTTATGTTATTTTTTTTTTATTTGGAGTTGAGTTCCAAGTTACAATATACAACTATATAGTTTAACAGGCTGTGCCTTTTGCCTAGGGTCACATTTATGCGAGTTGGCATATGATTTGACATGTCAAATCACATGCAAAACTGGTGGCTGTTGCCGGGAATGGCACTGTCCAAATTGGTGCGAAACCCCCCCTCCGATTCCCAAAAGTAGTTTTTGTCAGGGGTCAAGTCCTGGGGAAAAAGTGTGGGAACTCCCACCCAAGATCCACTACCCCACCAAAAAAAAAAAAAATGATACGCTCATATGCATAATTATTAAACCGCAAGTTCTTTCTAAATCCCGAGATATCTCGCGGCAGACCTCCGCAATCCTGGGAACAATGACAAAAGCTCCCAGGAGACATTGCGGCATCGAGGAAGTGACGGAATACCCGCACACTACCCGATGAATCCATATACAGGAAGCGGCCAGTAACATAAAGGATTACTAAGGTTCGCCTGCCCCTGTCAAGTGACTCGAGCTGGGCATCGCCGCTTAGTGAAGAATTGACTCGGGCGGCTCGGCTGCTTGAGGCTGCTCTAGGCCTGCAAAGGGAACTGAGTTCCTGCTGGGAAAAAAGTGCAGGAACTCCGTTCCCATGCGTTCCCGCAGGACTTGAGCCCTGGTTTCTGTACTCTGGAGATCTCGATCCTTCCTGGTAGGGAAGGGGGCTGTGACTGTCCGGGCTGTTGGTCAGGGCTTGTTGAAAAGCCTATGGTGATGTGCCCCTGGAGTGGCAGTCCAGGGGTGCTGTAACGGCACTAGTGTTTTTACTGGCCCTTTTGCTTTTTGGCACCTTGGTCACGTCAGTGACGTCACCATACCACCTTTTTTACACCTGCCTCTAGGGCCGGGCCTTTTGGCTAGGACCAGAGGAATTTTTGATTCCTGGCCGGAGGGCCGGCAATCGTATTGCACGATGGTCACTTGTTCACTCTCCTACACTTTCTTTTTTATTTTTTCCCCGTGTTTGTCACTTTATGTCTTTTTTTGTTTGGTGCACGTTATTTGTCACTGTGTGTGATTAGTAGGGTGCCGGTCCTCGGGCCAGCCCTGAACGTCTTGGGAGTGGGTGGACATGGCCTTCTGGCTTAGATTACCTGCTCTCATGGGGTCTCCCGTCGGGGAGCCCCACCTAGTACTGGGAGGGTTCTGTTTCGGCAGACCCTCCAAGGAATGGGGTCTGTGTCGGATTCGGCTGCACGGACCACTCGAGTACCTCAGTCCCCGTCTGGAGCCTAACGCCCCGGGGGATCAGGGTCAGGTCCTTCTTCCGAAGGACCGTTTGACGCAGCACCCGTTGCACCTTTTTGTGATTCACTCTTTATGTGTGTGCACATTTTTTCTGCATCGGGTGGAGTTTTTGGGTGTGTTTTGCACGCCATAGGCTTTTAAATGTTGCACTGTAGACCAGTGTTTCTCAACTCCAGTCCTCAAGGCGCACAAACAGGTGAAGTTTTCAGGATTTCCCTCAGATGAAACGGCTGTGGTAATTACTAAGGTAGTGAAACTGATATAATCACCTGCGCAAAATAATAGAGAGTTTGAAAACATGGCCTGTTGGGGCGCTTTGAGGACTGGAGTTGAGAAACACTGCTGTAGACAGAGACAGCATAGGTGACACGTATGTAGCACTACCAATGTAGGAGTTGCGGGTTTAGATTTGGGTTTTGCACGTTACATCTAAGTTCGTTGTCAATGGAAGAAACTATGTAGAAATTGCAATGTCCACACAAGATGTAAAACCTTCAACTGTTAGGTTTTATTTTTGCTGCATAAAACTTGTGAAGGGAGTGAAGAGTATAGAGAGAAGGGGAAGGTTCAGGTATGCGGTACAGAGCACACAGAAAAATGTCTAAAGTTCCAGTATTCACTACTCTCTCCTGAGTGGGTTTTGCTCACCCGGATAGACCCCTCTCACATGGCACGAACAGTATGAGAACAGTCTCTGCCACAGAGTCTAACCGTCTAAGACCGAAAGATAAATAGTCGGGGATCCTCTGCCACAGGATTAAGTCCTGAACTTCCTGCCTTACAGCAAAAGAGCCTTTAAGCCAACCCGGCAGACTGTAAGGCTCCGTACACACAAGAGGATATCCGCTGGAAACGGTCTGCCGGACCGTTTCCAGTGGATAAATCGTCTGGCGGATTTGGATCTGATGGCTGTACACACCATCAGATCGAAATCCGCGCGGAATACATCCACGGTGACGTGTCGTGCCGTCGCCGCGATGATGACGTGGCGACGTGCGTGACGCTGGAAGGTAAATACTTCCACGCATGCGTCGAATCATTACGACGCATGCGAGAGAGGGAAGCGGACGGACTGATCCAGTGAGTCTGTACAGACGACCGGATCAGTCCGCTGGACTGGATCCCAGCGGATAGATTTTGTAGCATGCTACAAAATTTTTATCCGCTGGGAAATGTCCGCTCGGACGTACAGACGACCGTATCTATCTGCTGGAACTGATCCGCGGATCAATCCCAGCGGATAGATCCGGTCGTCTGTACGAGGCCTAAGACAAATAGAGTAGTGGATGACTTTATAACAAAGTCACCAGGCCTATCCCGAAACATTAGCTTGCGTTGCTTGGTCTCCTCCAGGGCAGGTCCACCCCCGGTTTCCCTCATTAAGCAGCTTCCCCCACTTGGATGGACAACTTGGGATCCCCTTTTGAATTGTAGGCCCCAGCCAGCATAACTGGGCCTACTCCATGGAAATGCGACCTCGGGCCAACGTGGTCCCAAAGTCAAGATCACACACGTGCCTCGCGCCAGGAGGGCAGCGAGGTGAAGGACTCCGAAAAAAGGCGCTTGGCCCTCCCGGCATGCACAGCGGGGCACCACTCCCACTGGGATGTTGCCGAGAAGGGTCACTCAACACACAATGGTTCGCTTGTGTTCCAACATGGGCCTGAGGTGGTAACGCCACCTACAGGCAACAGGGGAAAATCCTACCAAGCACAACCATAGCCAGAACAGGGGCTAATTTCAATGGAATTCAACACTATTGACTCAGACACCCTCTAAATTTAGAATAGCGCTCCAGTCGTTGGGATCAGGGCGCTACACATAGATCTATATGTTTACATGTCTATGTGGGCTACACAAAGGAGAGTCCATTAGCTATGCAAAGGGAATATTAGCATTCAGCAGTGAAAAAGTCCCTTGTATAATTAACCCTTTGAGCTCAGAATACAAGTCATGCAGTCCTCTGTAGGCAGAATAGTTCATAGTTCCGTTACAGTGGGCTTACCATAAGCTGAGTCAGAGCTGTAGAGGAGGCAGCATAGGTGACACGTAGAGCTATATGTTGTCATGTTCATGTGAGCTCATCAGCAGCTGCTTTCTAGTTTCTACCTGTCCTTTCATTTTCTATTTCTAGACTGGTAAGCCGTAACTGACTTATGTGATGACACATTGTAACCACGCGTCTTCCTCCTTGGGGAACATTTAAGGTACTAAAGTGCTGTCACTATAGACTTTGTGACACCAAAATGTCACATGGATCGAATGTCAAGGCAGCACAGAAATAGCCATATGAAGCAACGTCAGCCCCGGGCAGCAGATGGGAAGAATGGCTCTGGGTCCAGGCTGCCTGTAGGACATAACTGTGATATTTCTTCCCCTTCTGTTATCTCCATGGAGTAATGATGCTATAAAGCCTTGATGATAAAATGTGAATCTTCACACCCTGCAGAGAGCTGACATAAAACGCAATCATTTGCCCATTTCACCTGTCCAATACATTCCGCGCAGTTCAACTATCGAGTGGATGCTATTTTTAAATATGATATGACAAGTTTTCATGTGATTAGGTTCTGCCGTTTATTTTACTAGGACTGTATCTTCAACAATTGCAACATTTAAAGCCCAACTCTACGGTGCTCATGCATCAATCTCTTTGCCATCAAATTTCAATTTAGTTTTACTGCTGGATTCACGTAGGGCAGCGTATTTTTGAGCCGGCGTAGCGTATCGTATTTACGATACGCCGACGTAAGTCAGAGAGGCAAGTGCTGTATTCACAAAGCACTTGCCTTCTAAGTTACGGCGGCGTAGCGTAAATGGGCCAGCGTAAGCGCGCCTAATTCATATTGTGAAGAGGTGGGCGTGTTTTATGTAAATAAACCATGACCCGACGTGATTGACGTTTTTAACGAACGGCGCATGCGCCGTCCGTGGACATATCCCAGTGTGCATTGCTCCAAAGTACGCCGCAAGGACTTATTGGTTTCGACGTGAACGTAAATTACGTCCAGCCCCATTCACGGACGACTTACGCAAACAAAGTAAAATTTTCAAAATTCGACGCGGGAACGACGTCCATACTTAACATTGGCTAGGCCAGCTATTTGTTCGAATAACTTTGGGCCAGATTCACAGAAAACTCTGGCGGTGTAACGTATCGTCGTTACGTTACACCGCCACAAGTTTTCAGCGCAAGTGCCTGATTCACCAATCACTTGTGTGTAAACTTTCGGCGGTGTATCGTAAACACGTCTGGCGCAAGCCCGCCTAATTCAAATGGGGCGTGTACCATTTAAATTAGGCGCACTCCCGCGCCGAACGTTCTGCGCATGCTCCGTTTGCAATTTTCCCGACGTGCTTTGCGCGAAATTACGGCGCCCCGACGTGTTTGTGAATGGCGACGTGCGTAACGTAATTACGCCGAAATTTTTTTTTTTTTAATTCGATGCGGGAACGACGGCCATACTTTAACATGGGCTGTGTAAAGTTAAGCCATGAAAAAGCATGACTAACTTTGCGACAGGAAAAAAAGACTTGCGACGACGTAACGACCGCACGTACCTTCGTGGATCGCCGCAAAACCTCATTTGCATACCCGACGCTGAAAAATGACGCAAACGCCACCCAGCGGCGGCCGAAGTATTGCATCCTAAGATCCGAAGGTGTAAGTCAATTACACCTGTCGGATCTAAGGGCTATCTATGCGGAATTAATTCTATGAATCAGCCGCATAGATACTCTCAGAGATACGACGGTGTATCAGGAAATACGGCGTCGTATCTCTTCTGTGAATCTGGCCCTTTATGCCTGAAAACGCCTTACGTAAACGGCGTATCTTTACTGCGACGGGCAAGCGTATGTTCGTGAATAGGCGTATCTCGCTGATTTACGCATTCTAGGCGTAAATCAGCGTACACGCCCCTAGCGGCCAGTGTAAATAGACAGCCAAGATACGACGGCGCCGGCGGTCGTATCTTAGCTACATTTAAGCGTATCTCAATTTGAGAATACACTTAAATATACGACGGCGCAGATTCGGAGTTACGACGGCGTATCTACTGATACGCCGGCGTATCTCTACCTGAATCTGGCTATCTGTCTTTCACCTAAAATGCCATTTTAGTTTTAGTCGTATTTTAGTCATCTGAATTGTTTTAGTCGTATTTTTGTTGACTAAAATAGTGTTAATTTCATAAATGAAAATGAAAATATTTTGAATTTGAATATTTAAATGAAAATATTTTAGTCAACAAAATTAACACTGCTTGCGAGCCTGACCTAGCGTGAGGACATGGGGGGGGGGGTGTTCACAGGAAGTGGTTTGAATGTAGCTGGCTGTCATGCAATGCAAAAGTAGAGCAGCACTAACCCTTGGAGAGGAGCTTCTATAGGGGTCGCTCGGTAGAGCAGGTAAGTACATAACTAAGAAACCTTGCAGAGGAGCTTCTATAGGGGTCAGCTTGGTAGAACAGGTAAGTACATAAGTAAGAAACCTTGCAGAGGAGCTTCTATAGGGGTCAGCTCGGTAGAGCAGGTAAGTACATAACCAAGAAACCTTGCAGAGGAGCTTCTATAGGGGTCGCTCGGTAGAGCAGGTAAGTACATAACTAAGAAACCTTGCAGAGGAGCTTCTATAGGGGTCAGCTCGGTAGAGCAGGTAAGTATATAAGTAAGAAACCTTGCAGAGGAGCTTCTATAGGGGTCAGCTCGGTAGAGCAGGTAAGTACATAATAAGAAACCTTGCAGAGGAGCTTCTATAGGGGTCAGCTTGGTAGAGCAGGTAAGTACATAAGTAAGAAACCTTGCAGAGGAGCTTCTATAGGGGTCGCTCGGTAGAGCAGGTAAGTACATAACTAAGAAACCTTGCAGAGGAGCTTCTATAGGGGTCGCTCGGTAGAGCAGGTAAGTACATAACTAAGAAACCTTGCAGAGGAGCTTCTATAGGAGTCGCTCGGTAGAGCAGGTAAGTACATAACTAAGAAACCTTGCAGAGGAGCTTCTATAGGGGTCGCTCGGTAGAGCAGGTAAGTACATAAGTAAGAAACCTTGCAGAGGAGCTTCTGTAGGGGCCGCTCGGTAGAGCAGGTAAGTACATAACTAAGAAACCTTGCAGAGGAGCTTCTATAGGGGTCAGCTCGGTAGAGCAGGTAAGTATATAAGTAAGAAACCTTGCAGAGGAGCTTCTATAGGGGTCGCTCGGTAGAGCAGGTAAGTACATAACTAAGAAACCTTGCAGAGGAGCTTCTATAGGGGTCAGCTCGGTAGAGCAGGTAAGTATATAAGTAAGAAACCTTGCAGAGGAGCTTCTATAGGGGTCGCTCGGTAGAGCAGGTAAGTACATAACTAAGAAACCTTGCAGAGGAGCTTCTATAGGGGTCAGCTCGGTAGAGCAGGTAAGTATATAAGTAAGAAACCTTGCAGAGGAGCTTCTATAGGGGTCGCTCGGTAGAGCAGGTAAGTACATAACCAAGAAACCTTGCAGAGGAGCTTCTATAGGGGTCAGCTCGGTAGAGCAGGTGAGTATATAAGTAAGAAACCTTGCAGAGGAGCTTCTATAGGGGTCGCTCGGTAGAGCAGGTAAGTACATAACCAAGAAACCTTGCAGAGGAGCTTCTATAGGGGTCAGCTCGGTAGAGCAGGTGAGTACAGAAGTAAGAAAAAAAAAATGTTTTTATAAAAGCTGGCCAGTGTTATTTTTATTCACATCTGGGTTCTGCTCTAAATTATTGTATCACAAATATAATGCAGTTTTTCTGTTTTGCATTTTGATTACAGTATTCCAGCCTCTAGTGAAGGCTCTCTTTAGTGATCATTTGCATATCGGGTCTATACATTCTCTACTGAATTGGTTTTGAGATAAGCAGAGTTCTTGGTAGATTTCCAACGGGTTGGAAGCCCTGCCAAGTTTTTATTGCTGTCTGTGTGCCCAGAGAAGAGATTTAACCATACTTCCTGTCCCCGGGAACATAACAGGAAGTAAAGCTCCCCCTAAAATCCCAGCTTTGACAGTTGTCACTGGACAAGAGTACCTTTAGAAGATATCCCTGTTATTCTTGTTCCGGGGACAACAGTAACATTTTGGATTAGGGTCCCTGAAATAAAAAGTGAAAGTAATTCTCCCCAATGGGCCTACAGACCCCCACTGGATACAAAGGCGCAAAATAACTAAGTTCTTTCTGGAGTTACATTTTAATATTATAAAGTGTGAATTGTTTTTAATCAGGTTAAACCAAGCCCATATATTTGCATTAAGGGCTCGTTCACACGTACGCCAGGCACTACTATTTTTGCTCGAATCTCTTTTCAGATATGTGTGACAGGCGGTGATATGTCGCTTCCTCACTGCCTGATATAACCCTTTAAATGCTGCACTACCACGCCACAATCACGTGCATTGCATGTGATTGTGGGGGGGGGTTGCATGGTGGTCCCATTGAACTGCATTAGTGGTGTTTGGCGGCAGCACCGCCTGCCAATAGCAAAATACAGTCTAGGTTTTGCAGCAGCTGCGGCATGTATACAACCGTGGGCAGCTGTAACTTTGGATTTCAAGCTGGTGGTTGGGGGGGGTGGGGGCGGGGGGGGTAAAACCATGACTTAACCTCCTGGTTTTATTGCCCCCTGGATATACATGTGAACAAGTCCTAAGAGAAGGTCATTGAAGCACAGTGGCAGTTTGCTGGCACTAAGCGCAAGACAGAGCCTCCATACATAATAAGCAAATATGGCTGCCACCATGCACAGATACTGTATATTTAAACAGTATACAAAGAAATAAGGCTTTTCAAGCCTTAAAGTGTAACTTCATGTAGAGTGTAGGGGGGATGGGACTGACTAGGGGAAGAGATTGATTGGTGTTCATACATTGTATGAACACACAATCAGTCTCCTCGCCCCTGAGAGAACAGGGGATGTGTGTGTTTACACACACACATCCTCGTTCTCCTTCTGTAGCGAGAAATCGTGGGTGGCGGCCAGTTATCACGACTGCTGGGCACTCGCGCCGGCTCCAGGCACACACTTTGAGCATGTGCGCGCCGCCTGAGTGGAGGTTCCACCTGAAAAAAAAAATTCCACCAAAAATCTAAAAAAAAAGATTTTTTTTACTCACCCTAAATAGCTGTTGCTATGCGGAAGTGCCGAATCTGCCTCTTCATCCTCCGTGGTGGATTCTCTTCCTCCTCCTACACTGGGTGTCTTCTTGTGAATGGGGCGCGCTGCATTCTGGGAACTGTGTGTGTCCCAGAAAGCAGCCGGCCCATTCACAAAGCGCCGCGCTGCTCACGCATGCGCAGTAGGAAACGGGCAGTGAATCCATACCGCTTCACTGCCTGTTTCCCTTACTGTGGATGGTGGCACTTGGAGCTGCTAGGATCGAGGATCGGCCTCGGCGGGGGCAGACATCGCTGGCGACTAGGACAGGTAAGTGTCCTTCTTAAAAGTCAGCAGCTACAGTGTTGGTAGCTGCTGACTTTTAATTTTTTTTTTTTGTAATGGAACATCCGCTTTAAAGAGTCGACGTACGGCGGAAGACAGGGTGGTCCCCGCACAATGTGCAGGGACCGCCCTGTCTTTTCTCGGCTCTCCCCTATGGGGGGATCGGATGATCCGCATCCGATCTGATCCTCAGACGGAAGAAAAAATAGGATCTTCTTCCGTCTGCAAAATCGGATGTTTGCGGAGGCGGGTGATTACGGGTGTCAGCGGATGTTCATCCGCTGACACCCGCAATCACATAGGGACCAATGTATGTCCCTTTTTCATCCGCAAACGGATGGATGAAAAAGCGGACATACGGTCCGCACGTGTGAAAGGGGCCTTACTCCCTTCCTACTGTCTCCTCTTGTTCTTACCTCCCTTCTTGACACCTAAGGTGTCCTCCCTTTTCTCCACTACCCAGAAAAAATCTCCCAGTATGAATTGACCAATGGGTGCCGCTCCCGCAAAGATGGAGCTGAGAACCGTATTTTACACTATCTACGTTTTGCTCCCTACCTCACAATGGCTCGGTACCTGCTAATTAGGCTTATTTTTTTATTTTTTTCCTACTGGTATGTGTATGACAAATAAAGCTTCTTCTTTTTTTTTTTTTTTTTTCGATCCAACCACATTATAGGTTAAAAAAAAGATCTGAACATAACTTCAGCTGCTCACATTTTTAGATCTACTGATCACGTTGTCACGCCATTTTCACAGACGACAATCTTTTCTAATGCCCTGTTTATATTTTCTTAGAATTACTGCTACTGCTAATTAAAGCACTGATGTTGTGTTAGATGGATTAGAAGAGGTCTGTAAAATGTTTAGTGTCTGCTGTTTTGCTCAGTTGCTAAAAGTGACAGTCCTGGAATAACGCTGACTTTTCCCCGGCTGATATACCGCCCCGCACTTCCTGTGATAGTCCTCGCCGTGCTTTTTGAATGATTCCAGCTTGATTCATTTCCTTTTTATATCAGATAAACAAAACAATCCCATTGTGATAGTGAGCTGTTGTCCTTCATTGCCATGCAGCACCCTTGGAGTATATTCTCCAGGCAAGTCTGTTCTGGCTATCTGTGTGTTGTAATGAAAAGGACAGTGATTAAGAGCCGGAATAAAACTACACCCATAGCCAGATTAAAGACCAGCCTGGGCATACTCTACCTCCAGCCTGGGCATACTCTACCTCCAGCCTGGGCATACTCTACCTCCAGCCTGGGCATACTCTACCTCCAGCCTGAGCATACTCTACCTCCAGCCTGAGCATACTCTACCTCCAGACTGATCATACTCTACCTCCAGCCTGGGATACTCTACCTCCAGACTGATCATACTCTACCTCCAGCCTGAGCATACTCTACCTCCAGCCTGTGCATACTCTACCTCCAGCCTGGGATACTCTACCTCCAGCCTGAGCATACTCTACCTCCAGACTGAGCATACTCTACCTCCAGACTGATCATACTCTACCTCCAGACTGATCATACTCTACCTCCAGCCTGTGCATACTCTACCTCCAGCCTGGGATACTCTACCTCCAGCCTGAGCATACTCTACCTCCAGACTGAGCATACTCTACCTCCAGCCTGAGCATACTCTACCTCCAGACTGATCATACTCTACCTCCAGACTGATCATACTCTACCTCCAGCCTGATCATACTCTACCTCCAGCCTGATCATACTCTACCTCCAGACTGATCATACTCTACCTCCAGCCTGTGCATACTCTACCTCCAGCCTGAGCATACTCTACCTCCAGACTGAGCATACTCTACCTCCAACCTGAGCATACTCTACCTCCAGACTGATCATACTATACCTCCAGCCTGAGCATACTCTACCTCCAGCCTGAGCATACTCTACCTCCAGACTGAGCATACTCTACCTCCAGACTGAGCATACTCTACCTCCAGACTGATCATACTCTACCTCCAGCCTGATCATACTCTACCTCCAGCCTGATCATACTCTACCTCCAGACTGATCATACTCTACCTCCAGCCTGAGCATACTCTACCTCCAGCCTGGGCATACTCTACCTCCAGCCTGGGCATACTCTACCTCCAGACTGATCATACTCTACCTCCAGCCTGAGCATCCTCTACCTCCAGACTGAGCATACACTACCTCCAGACTGATCATACTCTACCTCCAGCCTGGGCATACTCTACCTCCAGACTGATCATACTCTACCTCCAGACTGATCATACTCTACCTCCAGCCTGATCATACTCTACCTCCAGACTGAGCATACACTACCTCCAGACTGATCATACTCTACCTCCAGCCTGGGCATACTCTACCTCCAACCTGAGCATACTCTACCTCCAGACTGATCATACTCTACCTCCAGCCTGATCATACTCTAGCTCCAGACTGATCATACTCTACCTCCAGCCTGATCATACTCTACCTCCAGACTGATCATACTCTAGCTCCAGCCTGAGCATACTCAATCTGCATTTTTTGCTGGAAAATTACTTAGAACTCCTCCAAACATCATATATTTTCTGAAAGCAGAGACCCTAAAAAATAAAATGGTGGCTATAACTTTTTAAGTTGCACGGTATTTGCGCAGCCATTTATCAAACACAAAATTTTCGGAAAAAATACAATCAAGTGAATTTTAGTGCACACAAATACAATATAATAAAACATTTTTGGTAGCATATTCACTTGCCCTCTGGAAAGGTTTAACCCCCTTTATGACCAGGCCATTGTTCTTTAGTTTGGCACTGCGCTACTTTAACTGGTCGATTGCGCGGTCATGCAATGCTGTGAGAAAACTAAATTTATGTAATTTTTTTCACACAAATCAAGCTTTCTTTTGGTGGTATTTACTCACTAAGGTTTTTTTTTTTATTATTATTTGTTAAAACGAAATGAAACTGAAAATTGTGAAAAAAACTATATTCTTCACCTTAAGCTATAAAACAAATCTAATAATTAAAAAAATAAAATCAGATTTCTTCATGAATTTAGGCCAAAATGTATCCTGCTACATGGTAAAAAATAACATATATATTGTTTGTAGCAATGGCGGAGATTAAGCTGGCAAAACACCAACAGAACTTTCGATTTTCTAATAGTTAGTGAAGTCAAATCAACAACCCTTTTTGACTGTAGTGATGAGGAAAATCAATGAAGAGGGATGGAAAATTTCTCTTGAATGATATTCTGAGAATGTGTTTTTTGTTCGGGGAAAAAATGTCCTCCTTGTAATGTGCATGTGAATCCCAAAATTGAACATTGAAATTGAAACACTGGCATGGCAATCAGGCAAAAAGGTTTTTCATACACAATTTACCAAGTCCATATGGTGCTATTGTATGTTCTGATGAAGGATTTTTCTGAATTTCCGAGCAGAGGATGGTGTCAGTAGGGCAATTGACTGTGTCAGTAGAGCAGAGGACAGTGTCAGTAGGGCAGAGGAGGGTGTCAGTAGAGCAGAGGATGGTGTCAGTAGAGCAGAGGAGGGTGTTAGTAGAGCAGAGGATGGTGTCAGTAGAGCAGAGGAGGGTGTCAGTAGAGCAGAGGATGGTGTCAGTAGGGCAGAGGAGGGTGTCAGTAGAGCAGAGGATGGTGTCAGTAGAGCAGAGGAGGGTGTCAGTAGAGCAGAGGATGGTGTCAGTAGGGCAGAGGAGGGTGTCAGTAGAGCAGAGGATGGTGTCAGTAGGGCAATGGACGGTGTCCGTAGAGCAGAAGATGGTGTCAGTAGAGCAGAGGATGGTGTCAGTAGAGCAGAGGATGGTGTCAGTAGAGCGGAGGATGGTGTCAGTAGAGCAGAGGATGGTGTCAGTAGAGCAGAGGAGGGTGTCAGTAGAGCAGAGGATGGTGTCAGTAGGGCAGAGGAGGGTGTCAGTAGAGCAGAGGATGGTGTCAGTAGAGCAGAGGATGGTGTCAGTAGAGCAGAGATTGGTGTCAATAGGGCAGAGGAGGGTGTCAGTAGAGCAGAGGAGGGTGTCAGTAGAGCAGAGGAGGGTGTCAGTAGAGCAGAGGATGGTGTCAGTAGAGCAGAGGATGGTGTCAGTAGAGCGGAGGAGGGTGTCAGTAGAGCAGAGATTGGTGTCAGTAGAGCAGAGGATGGTGTCAGTAGGGCAATGGACGGTGTCCGTAGAGCAGAAGACAGTGTCAGTAGAGCAGAGGAGGGTGTCAGTAGAGCAGAGGATGGTGTCCAGGGCTCAAGTCCTGCGGGAACGCGTGGGAACGGATTTCCTGCACTTTTTTCACAGCAGAAACGCAGTTCCCTTTGCAGGACTAGAGCAGCCGAGCCGCCCGAGCCAATCCTTCACTAAGTGGCGATGCCCAGCTCGAGTCACTATCAGAGGCAGGCGAACCTTAGTAATCCTTTATGTTACTGGACGCTTCCTGTATATGGATTCATCGGTTAGTGTGCGGGTATTCCGTCACTTCCTCGATGCCGCAATGTCTTCTGGGAGCTTTTGTCATTGTTCCCAGGAGACATTGCGGAGGTCTGCCGCAAGTTATCGCGGGATTTAGAAATAACTTATTTCTAAGCAAGCGGTTTAGTAATTATGCATATGAGCGTATAATTTTTTTGGTGGGGGAGTGGATCTTAGGTGGGAGTTCCCACACTTTTTCCCCCAGGACTTGACCCCTGATGGTGTCAGTAGAGCAGAGGATGGTGTCAGTAGAGCAGAGGATGGTGTCAGTAGAGCAGAGGATGGTGTCAGTAGAGCAGAAAACGGTGTCAGTAGAGAAGAGGATGTCAGTAGGGATAAGATTGGTGTCAGTAGTTTTTTGCTTGTATTAATTTTTTTTTTCTGCATCACACAGGGGGATTAGGGTGCGCCCAGGCATACCCAGCACACCCTGTGTGCACGCCTATGGCTTTGCTACATCATATACTGTACTGAAAGCATGTGATATTCATGGAGTCTGCTCCACCGGTCACGTTGCATTGGATGCTACCTGCACACACGCACTCGAGCAGCCCCATGTTTCCATTCACCCGAGTTATTACACTTAGTTCTTTCAGTACTGTATATGAAGTAGCATTTTGATTTTATTGCTTATGTACTTTGTAATTTATATGGTTTACATTGTAAATTCTCCATATGGCCGGGTCATTTCATCATGGGGCTCATAAAGGGTTTCCCAGTAGTTGATTTATTGACTTCATTTGTGGACTGGCGGATGGGTGTTGTTTGGAGATGGTTCTAAATGATTTTATTCTTGTTTGTGTGTTATCTGTACCAGTGGCGGTGCGTCCATAGAGGGTGCAGGAGCGCCCCCCTGTACATAATACAACTGGGTACTAACATTTATAGGTAAAGTTGATCCAGGGAAAATCCGATTGGCTCTCGTGGGGATCAGGAAGGAATTTTTTCCCCTGCTGTGGTAAATTGGATCATGCTCTGCTGTTTTTTTTTTTTTTGCCTTCTTCTGGATCAACTGTGGGTATAGAATTGGGTATATGGGATTTTACAATATTTTTTTTTTTTTTTTTATGGTTGAACTAGATGGACTTGTGTCTTTTTTCATCCAGACTAAGTATGTACGTGTTTAGGGATGACAGAAGGGGGGCAGGGGTGAAAGATCAAGTGTGTTTATTACCTTAATGCAGAGAATACATTAGATTGAAAAACATTTAGGCCCAGATTCACAGACATCGGCGCATATTTGTGCCGCCGTAGCGTATCTCTTTTACGCTACGCTGGCGCAGCGCACAGAGGCAAGCACTGGATTCACAAAGCACTTGCTCCCACTCGCTGTTAAAGATATGCTGGGTTTTCTCGGCGTAAGCCAGTGTAGGTGGAAGTGAGCGTGAGCCATGCTAATGAGGCGTGACCCCATGCAAATGATGGGCCAAGCGCCATAGAAGTACTTAAAATGAACGGAGCACGCGTCGTCCCGTGGCCGCATCCCAGTGCGCATGCTCAGAATCACGTTGAGACAACTGTCTAAGATACGTCGAATCACTGCCTACGACGTGAACGTAACTTACACCTAGTCATATTCACGTACAACGTAAACGACAAAAGATACGAGAGGTTGTGTTCGCTGGTCAATACCTTTGCATGAGTTGCGCCTCCTATATGGGGAATAACTTTACGCAGGACGTACGACTTAGGGCCCTTTCACACCAGCGGACAAACGGTCCGCTTTTCATAAGTCTGTTTACGGACTTACAATGGTTCCCTATGGGATCACGGCCGTAATCACCCGCCTCCGTCAGGATCCGGTTTTTCAGACGAAAGAAAACACTATTTTTCTTCCGTCTGACGAAAGCTTTTGGCTGGGAAAACTGGCCGTGTGTATGCTCCATGACAGGAAAACCACCAGGAATCCTGGCAGGAAAAATAGGAACGTGTTCTCTTTTTTCCTGCCATGATTCCCGGCGGTCTTTTTCCCAGCAGTTTTCCTATGGGAAACACTACGGTGAAGCATACACACGGTTGGGATTCCCGGCCAAAGCTCTCACCGCTGTTTTCCAAACGGGAAAACCTCTGGTGTGTTCACGGGGAAAGTTCCCGAGCAGGTTCTCGGTTTTCCCTCCGGGATTCCCGGCTGACTTTTTACCGCCGGGAATCCCGGTCGTGTGTACAGGGCTTCACTCTTGGAGGTTCCTATGATGGGATTAGCCTTGTCTCAACTCTACCTCGTTATCTAAACCAGTGTTTCTCAATTTCAGTTCTCAAGGTGCCCTAACAGGTCATGGTTTCAGACTTTCCATTATTTTGCACAGGTGATTTGATCAGTTTCACTGCCTTAGTAATTACCACAGCTGTTTCATCTGAGGGAAATCCTAAAAACATGACTTGTTGGGGCGCCTTGAGGAGTAGTGTGCTTTTGATCGACTTACTTGGGATGTCGCTGTGCTGTGACCAGCATCCTACATGGAAGGCAAGAGGTGGAGCTCAAGTTTGGAACCAAAAAGGGAGGTGGAGCGGAAACAAAGTAGACCGGAGCACTGAGAAGACTGGCCCCCTAGATGCTAACATTCAACAAACTGTATATGGTCCCCAAGACAGTAAATGACTCTGAAAGTTCTAGGAAGATTGGACTTTGGGAGAGGTTATGCATTGGAAATATGTTTTTGCAAAGGGCAGAGAAGAAACAGTTACACTATTGGCAAAACGTTGTTACATTTTTTTAGCCTGGAGTCGGGCTTTAAATAAAAATGCTTGCACCCAGAGTTCAACTTAAACGTAAAAGTCTGTGAGAGCGTACCAGATAAAGCTTCAGCTATCGGTCTCAATCCTGAGGTCAGTCCCAACTCCCAACTATTCCATACACAGGAGACCCACCAATGATATTACTGTTCAAATGGAATGAGCTCCAGGTATTAAATTCCAGTGCATCTAATAGAGGAGGAAGTTTTGGGTTGTGTGGTCCGGAGCAAGCGCCATTATCTACACCTTTGGGTCTGTAAATCACAGGGAGGAACAGCACGCTTACATTTGTGTGGGTTTTTTTTTACCAGTACAATTCAACAGTTGTAAACTGAGGGTGGTCCATTTATAAGGATTCGGGCATCTGAAGTTAGGAATCTTTTGTTATAATCTGGAGCTCATTCCATCTGAGTTGTAATAACATTGCTAGTTCTCCTGTGTACAGAGGGGTTGTAACTGACCTGAAGATTGCAACTACGGTTAAGGAGGGCAATATTTTCAATATGAAGCCAAGATCAAGAACACGGGAACATTATTTTAAACCAGCAGAAGGCAAGTATACATCCCAATCCCTTACCCAAGAAAATATTATTTTACAAAAAGAGTATTTGGTAATTGGAACATACATCAACTTTTAAACATGCATGGGACAAACACAGAGCCATACTCAGATAAAAAGTATAAAAATAAAAAAAACACCCAAGGAAATGGGTAGACTGGATGGACCACTTGGTCTGTATCTGCCATCACTGTTTTATGTTTCTATAACTATTGTATTTTGGATTTTCCATCACTTTCTGTCCTGATGGCCATTGTTACCCTGATGGAAGATTTCACCTTACCTCCCATTGCCACGATCACAAACTGTAGATTGTCTGTCATATGTAGGGGTAGCGGTATGCATGAGAAGATAATAACTCCACGGGGGCACCGTCCCTGCAGAGTATGAAAATTCAAAAAGTACAAACTGGGGTGGGAATTTAAATGTGGGGTTTCGAGAAAAGTAAATAAGTTCTATCACAACTTTAAAACAACATAGAAAAGATTTTATTTACCATCCTTGGGTGGGATTCTTTAAAACAATATGTCACAGTTTGTTACAAAATAGAGTTTTACTGTTATTTTAACCCAGGGTGTGTAGATCCTAGTCAGATGTATCATAAGTATGGCCTACGAGTTTTGCGGGTAGCTCACTTCGTCAGGGCCTTAAAAAAAAAAAAAAAAAATTATTGTGTGTGATTTTTAAGGCCCTGACGAAGCGGGCCATACTTATAATACATCTGACCAGGATCTTCATAACCTGGACCAAAGTAACAGTAAAACCGTATTTTGTATCAAACTGTGGCATATTGTTTTATAGAATCCAATTCAAGGATGGTAAATAGAATATTATCCATGTTGTTTTAAAATTGTGATAGAACTTTTTTACTTTTTTCTAAACCCCACAAGGCACATTTAAAGTCCCACCCCACTTTGTACTTTTCGTAGATTGTCTATCACTTTTTTACTTGGTGGCAATGGACCAAGAAAGGGTGAATCTCCTCATCAGGGACACAAGAAGAATGTCACAGGGATTTGAACTCTTTCCTATGCTATGCAAAACCATCTAATTGGATGCAGGAGCTGTTTGGTCGAGATATTTCCCCGCAGCTCTTCAACAAATGTCAATTGCAAAATTGACTGACAAGCTGGTTGGTTCCAACATCTGATGGTATTCAGGAGCTGTTTGGACAAGAATTTTCCACCCAGCTCCTTAACAAACGTCAGTTGGAAAATTTACTTTTGGCAAGTCAGGTGGTGCCAACAGGGCTGAAATCTTTCAACTTGGCTGCTCAACAAACATCAGTTGAAAAGTCGACCTTTGGCAAGCCAGGTGATGCCAACAGGGCTGAGAATTTTCCACCCGACTCCCCATCAAATGTCTATTGAAAGATCGACTCTTGGCAAGTCGGGTGGTGCCAAACATTTGATTAGATGCAGGTGATGTTTGGACAAGCATTGTCCATCCAGCTCTTCAACAAACTTCAATTGAAACATCTACTTTTGGCAAGCCAGGTGGTGCCAAAAGAAAATAATTTCAGCCAATTCAGCAGGAATCAGCCAAAATTTGATCCTTGTATGGGCCAACTTTAGAGCTGCCTGGCTGTGTTCATAACTGATATAACTGGAATTAAAAGACATTGGTTGGCATCTCTATGCTTCCACCTGGTTCCTGTGAAAAGGGAACACCGATTGCTCCAATGGAACAACAAACATGGCCCACCAATGTGCCTGAGCCTGGTCTCTACTTTCGAAGAAGTGTCCATTTCCCTGTTCTGCACAGACTCAAGCAAAGGTTGTCATCGATGTGCTTCCATGTGATTCCAGGGGAGAGGGGACACCGATTGCCCCAATCGTGTGAGTGCAACAAAGACATGGCCCACCCACCTGCCTGAAACTGGTCTCTACTTTCGAAGAAGTGTCCTTTTCCCTGTTCTGCACAGCATAGAGACTCAAGCAAAGGTTGTCATCTATGCGCTTCCACGTGATTCCAGGGGCGAGGGGACACTGATTGCCCCAATTGTGTGAGTGGAACAAAGACACGACCCACCCACGTTCCTGAGCCTGGTACCTACTTTCAAAGACGTGTCCTTTTCCCTGTTCTGCACAGCATAGAGACTCAAGCAAAGGTTGTCATCTATGCGCTTCCACGTGATTCCAGGGGCGAGGGGACACTGATTGCCCCAATTGTGTGAGTGGAACAAAGACACGACCCACCCACGTTCCTGAGCCTGGTACCTACTTTCAAAGACGTGTCCTTTTCCCTGTTCTGCACAGCATAGAGACTCAAGCAAAGGTTGTCATCGATGTGCCTCCACGTGATTCCAGGGGAGAGGGGACACCGATTGCCCCAATCGTGTGAGTGGAACAACAAACATGGCTCACCAATGTGCCTGAGCCTGGTCTCTACTTTCAAAGAAGTGTCCATTTCCCTGTTCTGCACAGACTCAAGCAAAGGTTGTCATCGATGTGCTTCCATGTGATTCCAGGGGAGAGGGGACACCGATTGCCCCAATCGTGTGAGTGCAACAAAGACATGGCCCACCCACGTGCCTGAAACTGTTCTCTACTTTCAAAGAAGTGTCCTTTTCCCTGTTCTGCACAGCATAGAGACTCAAGCAAAGGTTGTCATCTATGCGCTTCCACGTGATTCCAGGGGCGAGGGGACACTGATTGCCCCAATTGTGTGAGTGCAACAAAGACATGGCCCACCCACGTGCCTGAAACTGTTCTCTACTTTCGAAGAAGTGTCCTTTTCCCTGTTCTGCACAGCATAGAGACTCAAGCAAAGGTTGTCATCTATGCGCTTCCACGTGATTCCAGGGGCGAGGGGACACTGATTGCCCCAATTGTGTGAGTGGAACAAAGACACGACCCACCCACGTTCCTGAGCCTGGTACCTACTTTCAAAGACGTGTCCTTTTCCCTGTTCTGCACAGCAGAGACTCAAGCAAAGGTTGTCATCTATGTGCTTCCACGTGATTCCAGGGGAGAGGGGACACTGATTGCCCTAATCATGTGAGTGGAACAAAGACACAACCTACCCATGTGCCAGCCTGAGCCTGGTCCTCACTTTCGAAAAAGTGTCCCTTTCCCTATTTTGCACAGTATAGAAAACCCAAGCAAAGGCACAGTGCATGGCTCAATGCGCAGCAGCCCATAGCAACCAATCAAATTCATCTTTCATTGTTCAGACTGACATTTAGTTGGTATAGGTTACTGTACATCATCACTGCTTTCAACTTTCTTATTAAAAAAGCCTGCTGGAGCATAAAACGCATTGTTTATGCTGAAAGAATTCTGCAGCATCGCCCTGAATATTATAGGAGCAGCGGGGCACATCGCCCTTAACTCTTCCATACCCAGGGAGATGAAATGTGTTGTTTTCAGTGTGGGACTGTGCTTTGTAATCGCGTGGGTAGTTATTGAAGCCAGGCATTGGGATGACTAGGGAGGGAGCCAGTGACTGATAAGGAGCCACACAGAAGGTATTGGCTGATAAGAAAGCCAGGGACAGGCTTGCTCTGCGTCAGGGTGTAGATTTACGGGTCGCGGCGTCCCATCTAATTACATATTGGTGATTCTGAAAACACGTCTGCTTCCACTAGATTAGAGCATTAGTTGCAGAACAGCCATCAATAAAAGCTGCATAAGATTTTCCCTAATTGTTAAGACTGGCAATGTGAAAGGATACCATACAGAAAAAAACAAACCCGTATAAGGCTGTCACTGCATTGTAGTTGCCTAGATGTCATGCTGATCCAGCAGCTTCAGTACTTTCTAAACCAGTGGTTCTCAACCTTTCTAGGGTCGAGACCCCTTAATAATATTTCCCAAGTTGTGGGGACCCCTAACAGTAAAATTATTTTCGTATCGTGGGTTGTCAGTACCCAAGGCAAGATGAGTAATTTGCGCCCCTCTTGTACAGTATTAAAACCCTTAGGCCCCATACACACGATAGAATCCATCCGCTGAAAAATCCCAGCGAATGGGTTTCAGCGGATAGATCCTATGGTGTGTACACTCCAGCGGATCTGTTTCCGCGGATATTTATCCCCTGGGATGCATTTCCAGCGGATAAATATTTGATGACATGCTATCAAATCTATCCGCTGGAATCCATCCCAACGGATGGATCCGCTGGTCTGTACAGACTCTCCGGATCAATCCGTCCGAAGGGATCCCCCGCATGCGTCGTAATGATTCGACGAATGCGTGGAATTCCTTATATGACAGCGTCGCGCACGTCGCGGCGACGGCGCGACACGTCATCGCCAGAGGATTTCGGCGCGGATTTCGATTCGATGGTGAGTACACTCCATCGCATAGAAATCCGCGCAAATCCTCGAGAGGATTTATCCGCGGATACGGTCCGCTGGACCGTATCCGCGGATAAATCCTCTCGTGTATATGGGGCCTTATGGTACATTTTAGGATGTACCACTCTTTCTCTTTCTTCTGCTTTTTTTCTCTTTTATCTCTCTATCCTAATTTCTTGTTTTTCTTTTTTACCCATCCCTCTCTCTAGCCGTCTTTCTAGCTTTTTCTCTTATTCTTTCTCTCCCTTTTTCTTTGTTCCTCCCTCTCTTTTCGGATCACTTCTGTGTATTCTCTATTATTATTATTATTATTATTATTATTTTATTCCTTCTCTTACTCCTTGGTTGGGGGGGAATGGGCAGTGCTGTTACTCACTGTGTCTCCAGCTCTGTGGTGTCTCACAGCAATGACACCTATGCCAAAATCAGGATATGGGGTCTCCTCCAGCCCCTCCCACTTCATAGTCCTCACCAGTCAGCTGACCTCTAGTCTGTGCCCCCCCCACCCATGCTGTGAAGTGGGTGGCTGTGGGCTCCAGGGACAGCCCTGATGGGCAGCCACGAAAAGGTTGGGAGAGCGGTGCGAGTTTCAGGAACAGCCCAGGATTTGGTGACCCCTGGAAAATCATCATTTGACCCCCATGTTGAGAACCACTGTTCTGAGCTGACCCAAAGCACATACATGTATCAGGACATTCTAATCTCCATGCTTGATTGAGGTCAGTGACTGAAAAGGTATACAAGCTAAAGACAGGCCGTCAACAAGAGCGAAGCCAGCTATGGCAGCCCTGTGCTTGTCCCTTGTACAGGTTTCCTTTAAATACACCCTGTCCCCATACTAAGAATATCAGCCACAATGTCCCCATAGGATTATATGAGAAATCACCCTGTGTTGTGTATTTACCCTCCCTGTAAAACTGATGATATTATGATATACATGGCAGAGATAGTAGGAGCTTGCACGCAGCAGAGCACTGATGCCAGCAGTGGCCTCCTCCGATCTGTACATATTACAATCAGCTTCTGCTTTGTTTTATTTTTGTGCACTAATGACTCTGCACCAACTGGTACTTCTGTTTAATTGCTTTAGGGGTGCACAGATAATAAATTGCTAATCTTGTCTGAAATCCTAACTTTTACAATCAGTAGCGGGAAGGGGCAGAGGCAAGGGGCAACACGGACAGGAAATGACACTTCCAGGAGGTGGTCAGATTTCTACTAAAATTATTGGCATCATAAGATTTAAAATTGAACCCCAGGATAAGCAAATAAGGTATTGTGTATTCTAAATGGAATTTTGGAGTACTCTGTGTACTTCTTTCAGATCTGTGCAGTAATCCAGTGTGGAACCTTGCCTCTGTGCTGGAGCTTCCTGCATCAAAGACTGGTCTCTGCTGCTCTCACTCCTTGTGCCGTATAACTGGTCTTGTCTCCGCCCCCTCTAGTAGTTTTCTCACCGCAGTCTGTAGTTGGTGGGCCTTCTGGGCTCCTCCTACAGCTCTGCTTCTGCACAGGTTACGTGCAGCACAGTAATGATGTCACCCCTACCTTCACAAAGTAATATCTGGAATTAAAAAAGCATTCGGTGCACAAAGAAAATTCATATAATTTGTGCCTGCGCGTCTGCTTTAAAAAGCAAGGTCTGGTGGCAGGGTGTCAGAATACCTCAACAGTGACTGCATCTGATTGGATGCAGGCACTGTTTGGACAAGAATTTTCAGCTCAGTTTCTCAACAAAAGTCGATTGAAAAATAAACTATTTGCAAACTAGGTGGTGCCAACAGGGCCACCCATGGAAATTTGATCTGTGTATGGCCAACTTTAGAGCTGCCTGGCTGTGTTTATAGTTTATAAAACTGCAATTAAGTGACATTGGGATTGATTTACTAAAACTTGAGGCTGGGTTCATCCTTATGCAAATTGGATGAGAGTTTCTCTGCATTCAACTCGCGTAGCAGGAGATTGTGACTGGCTCTCTATGGAGGCGGTTCACACATCTCCACTGCGGCTCCAATGCGAATTGCACGGGAGTCCTGCGCGTCTTTTGGTCCATTTCAGCCCAAAATTCAGAGAATGGAGATGCACCGAACTCCTGCTGTGAGCCGTTCCATGCTGCGGTGTGAACCCCACCTGAGAGTGCAAAATCTGGTGCAGATCTGCATAGAAACCAATCAGGTTCTATTTTTTTTCTTAAAGCTTAATTGAGCAAGTTAAAGTTAGAACCAGATCATCTGCACCAGATTTTGCACTCTTCGGTTCTAGTTAACCACTTGAGATCCGCGCTATAGACAAAAGACGTCCACAGCGCGGCTCTCAAGTGCCGAGTGGACGTCTTTAGACGTCCTTTTATGTGCATTACCCGCGCGCGCCACTGGGGGGCGCGCAGCAGGTAAACACTGTCCCGGCGCATCGCCGAAGAGCCGATGCGTGTACCTGGCGGCCGCGATGTCCGCCGGGTACACGCGATCCTCGGTGACACAGCAGGGACGTGGAGCTCTATGTGAAAACACAGAGCTCCACGTGCTGTCAGAGGAGAGGAGACCGATCTGTGTCCCTTGTACATAGGGACACAGCATCGGTCACCTCCCCCAGTCACCCCCTTCCCCCCACACAGTTAGAACACACCCAGGATACACATTTAACCCCTTCCTCACATACACATTTAACCCCTAGTGTTACAGGATACACATTTAACCCCTAGTGTTAACCCCTTCCCTGACAGTTTTTTTTTTACAAAAATACGTCGAAAAATACGTATCGGCCTTAACTGAGAAAAAAAATCGTTTTTTTAAAAAAAAATTGGGATATTTATTATAGGAACAAGTAAAAAATATATATATTTTTTTTAAATTGTCGCTCTTTTTTTGTTTATAGCGCAAAAAATAAAAACCGCAGAGGTGATCAAATACCACCAAAATAAAGCTCTATTTGTGGGGAAAAAAGGACGTTAATTTTGTTTGGGAGCCACGTCGCACAACCGCGCAAATGTCAGTTAAAGCGACGCAGTGCCGGAAGCTGAAATTTCGCCTGGGCACGAAGGGGGTTTATGTGCCCAGTAAGCAAGTGGTTAACTAACCCCATTAGGTGGCACCTCTGTGTTTCTGTGTGGTTCATGGGGAAAGCCGGCACAGTTTGGTCAAATGGTGCAGACCAAACAAAGACAAAGCCCACCCAGATGGTTGAGTCTGGTCCTTACATTCAACAAAAATTTCCCTTTCCCTATTCTGTATAGAGTCCAAGTGAAGTACACAAGTGTACTTATTGTTTTTTTATATATGGGTTTAAAAACTCATTTAGCGTGACTCTGTAGATGTGTTTGATTATTATGGTGCTGTGTTTATATCTCACAGTAGAAGTTGCTGCTTGAATAATTGGTGTATTATTGGATACATTTTTTTAGTAAGCGCAGTTATTACTTTCCTTCTTATAAAGGTACAGTACACGGCTCAATGAATGGGTATTCAATGGTACTCCCGTGACTAAAGCCTCATAGCTGTATATCTGCAACATGAGATCTAAGGTACTGCTGCCTCTGGCTGATAGTCTCAAGAGATTTGGAAGGAAATTTGCTGATGTCACTCTGGACTCTATTTGGAGGTTCTGACATCATAAAGCCCTGACTCTACCAAGGTGGCCACCTCCATACAGAGTCACAGTGCAGAGCTGGGCATGGTAGGCCAGTAATGGGGAAAGATCAGCTGCAGTGAGACTACAGGCAATACTGGTGGTTAGTGCCCTGCCCTTGCCTGACTTTTGTTTTTGTTTTTTAGCACAGCTTCCAGAGTTTAGTTCCTTTTTAAAAACTACCAAAAACACCTTAATTTCACCTTCCCCATTAACGTCAATGCATTTCACAGAAATCTACATTTTTAGATAAAAATTTGGAGAACTAAAAATTCTCAGTTTCACTCCCTAGTGAGCAGTTCTGTCATCAGAATCGGCCTTCCCAAATGTTCCTTGCCACAGTCTGGTTGGAAGCAAATTAAATGTTTTGGATAGACTTTCCGTGCTGTCCACTATTTTCTGAGAGACATCCAGGGGTCAAGTCCTGGGGGAAAAAGTGTGGGAACTCCCATCCAAGATCCACTCCCCCACCAAAAAATAAATAAAAAATGATACGCTCATATGCATAATTACTAAACCGCATGTTTTTTTTTCGATCCAATGTACCTAGTAATCCTAAGTGGGAACGGAGTCCCTGCACTTTTTTCACAGCGGGAACTAATTTCCCTTTGCAGGCGAACCTTAGTAATCCTTTATGTTACTGGCCGCTTCCTGTGTATGGATTTATCGGGTAGTGTGCGGGTATTCCGTCACTTCCTTGATGCCTCAATGTCTCCTGGGAGCTTTTGTCATTGTTCCCAGGAGACATTGCGGAGGTCTGCCGCGAGTTATCACAGGATTTAGAAAGAACTTTAAGCAATGTCTCCTGGGAACAATGACAAAAGCTCCCAGGAGACATTGAGGCATCGAGGAAGTGACAGAATACCACACACTACCCGATGAATCCATATACAGGAAGCGGGCAGTAACATAAAGGATTACTAAGGTTCGCCTGCAAAGGGAAATTAGTTCCTGCTGTGAAAAAAGTGCAGGGACTCCGTTCCCACGCGTTCAAATAGTGGGTATGGTGAAATCATACTAATATTGGGAGGGTTTTAAAGGGGCAATAGATACCAGGAGTGCATTGTGTATAGAGTGCAGAGTTCGGTAGGGTTACACACACAGTGCAGAGTTCAGGGGTGTGCTAAACATAGAGGGCAGAGCCTTCTCCCACAGCTTCTTAGCACTGTATCCTCCATCCACATCTCACCTACACCCCTCTTCTTCCCAAGTAACGCCCCGTGCACTGTAGGTGGCTCCACCTTTCTCATTTGTAGTGAGATCATCCAGTGGGGGTGTCAGCATCCACACTGCACCCCAGGCACCTACATCTCCCAGGTCCCCATCCTGCACTCAGTGGGAGCCGCTCAGGAGATCAGATCTGTGGGAGCCGTTGGAAGAGAAGCTGTCACTTGTGTAGCATTACCCCCGAAGGAGCTGCTGGTTTATTTTGGGTGGTATGTTACCTCTATTTATCCGCCGTCTAGGGTACCGGATGAGAGCTGAAACAAAGTCAATGTCCACACGTTGCGGTCCTTTTTCTCTGCTTTATTTATCGAACGTGGTAAAAGAACGAACAATAGATTGAATAAGTGAAATAGGGTATAGGTAGTGGGTTCAGGTGAAGAACTTGATCGGAAGCACTCCTGCTTCCAGACATGAACTCTCGTCACCACTTTAGCCAGAGTGGGTAGTGTGCCCCTGGATAGGCCTCTCTCACTAGTCCTAGCAGCCAGGGCGCTACACGGAACCTTGGTACAGTCTCTGCCACTGACCTTCCCAAAGGTAGAGATACGTTCGGTCCAGAATCCTCTCTCTTTAGGATTAAGCACCCGGATCTCTTCTCAAAATAGTTACTTGTGAAATCAGCAAACTGACGGGCGATCACTGCTCAGCCTTTCAGTAGTAATGTGTCCTTTAATGAAGTTCAGGCCTCCCCTGAGTGTACCAGCCTCGTGCTGGGTGCTCTCCAGACAGGTACTTCATTCGGTGGCTTCCTCCCTATAGGATGGATAGCACAGGACCACTTTGTCAATGCAAACCCAGTCTGGGCCTGCTCGGCAAGACACGACTCCAGATCAACATGGTCCTGGGGCCAGAAAACTCTGAAAACGCACCCCCGGCCAGGAGGGCCACACACAGGGGTGGTGGGACGACTGCCCAGGGTGGACGACGACGTCCCCAGAACCCGTGACGTCTGTCCCTTAAATACTCCTCCCCAGCATGCACAGTGAAGCGATCAACCCCCACTGATTGGCCGCTGAAAAAGGATACCCAACACACCTGGATCTGACTGCTGCCATCCTTGGCCTGGGGTGGAACTGACACCCCAGACAACAACAATGGTCACCTGCAGTACAGCCACGGCTGGAACAGAGGTCCAAATTTGAAAACAAATAGGTCAGAGGTAACTAATCCTCTGACTAACATCTAAATTTAGAGCAGGAATCTAATTATGAAAGCTGCACAAACACGTCTCTGTGACCCAGGGTAGCATGTGCTGCATAGCATAGCAAAGGAGAAAGACCCCCCACCACCACTGGAACTGAAGTACTAAAGTACTGTAGCAATCATGGAGCAAGGGTTCTTCCGGAGAAGCTGTGTGCTATTAGGCTCTGGCTCGGTAACTGCACATCGGTTCTGACAGTGGAGGGCCTCTCATCTGGCTGCAGATCATTTGCCCAGCTACGTTTTCCTCATCAGGTGTAGTCTTTGAGCTGCTGAGGAAAGGAAGTAGAGAAATCTTCCCTGGGCAAGTCAGGGAACCCAGGAAGTTATGGAAGTGGAGTTAGAAAGCCTTCAACTACATCTGAGCACAGTGAGTACATGGGCACTCCTCTACAGGTACAGATGTGCATGTTTGACTGTTGCCAATATGTTTGTATAACAGTTGCTACTGGAAATGCTTAATTGTCGACTAGATTTTTGCATGCTCAGTGAGTTTTTTAGGCACTTAACTAGGACTTACCTCTTCACACTCAGTGATTGGTGGGAGATGGGAACAGCATAAGCAAAGCACAGATTCACTTTAAGGCCTCGTACACATGACCAGACATGTCCAATGAAAACGGTCCGCGGACCGTTTTCATCGGACATGTCTGCTGGGATCATTTGGTCTGATGTGTGTACACACCATCAGACCAAATTCCCCGCGGACAGAATACGTGGTGACATGGCTGCGACGATGACGCGGCGACGTGTGCGAACCCGGAAGTTCAATGCTTCCACGCATGCGTCGAATCACTTCGACGCATGCGCGGGATTTCGGGTCAGCGGACATGTCCGATGAGTTGTACTAACCATCGGACATGTCCGACGGACAGGTTTCCACCGGACAAGTTTCTTAGCATGCTAAGAAACTTTTGTCCGCTGGAAACCTGTCCGCTAGCCCAGGAATCCGGTCCGCTAGGCCGTACACACGGTCGGACATGTCCGCGGAAACTGGTCGTGTGTACGAGGCCTTAGGCTTACCCTTCTTTCTCAGGCTCTGCTCACCCTATACTGTTATCATCTACACCCCCCACCCCAGCTGGATTAACAATTTTACATACAGTATGCATGTTCTCTTTTCCCCTGGTTATGTTTATTTCACTTCCCATTACCCTTTTCCTATTATTATCAACTGCCCCTTAAATATAAAACAGGTTGCAAAGCACCTCTCCGGTTCCTCTTTCTATATCTTCACATCTCTGTACCTCAGGTTTCTGTTCAGCCTGGAAATTTTACTGCTCTTTGTATGTGATGATAAATAAAAGGAGATCTACAATCTTAAAGCTGAACATCATGCACAAAAACCTGTGTATATATCTATCTATCTATCTATCTATCTATCTATCTATCTATCTATCTATCTATATATATATATATATATATATATATATATATATATATATATATATATCATGTTTCCCCGAAAATAGGCCCGAGTCTTATATTAAGTTTGGCAACAAAAGACACAGTGGGGCTTATTTTCGGGGTAGGCCTTACCATGTAATGTGCTATCTTCTCTCCCCCTCTTTCTCCCTGCCTGACAGGAATCCCCACAGTAAACTGAGTTAAAGTGCTTGTAAAATCCTATAATCCACTCTATTACAGTATTATACAATGTACGATGTGTGTGTTTCTGTAATATAATTGTGCCAAATACCTTCATTATAGCGCTGCTCTGCACTTCTGTGACCCGTCGGAGCTCTCTTATCCACAATTATATAACAGAAACACACACACTGTACATTATATACTACTGTAATAGAGTGGATTATAGGATTTCACAAGCATTTTAAAGCGGAGTTCCGGCCACAATTTCACTTTTTAAATATAAATACCCCTGTAATACACAAGCTTAATGTATTCTAGTAAAGTTAGTCTGTAAACTAAGGTCCGTTTTGTTAGGTTGTTACAGCATTTAGACACTTTATAAAATAGAAATTGACTGGGGCCATCTTAAGTGTGGGCATCATGAAGCCAGACTGTATGACTTCCTGGATTTCAGCCTTGCAGGTCTCACACATGCTCAGTGCTGCACAAGCAGTGTAATTGGTTTCAGATCAGGTTTCAGAACCTGTACTGTCCAAGTCACATGATTCTTCGAGACTGGGGAGTGCACAGACTCCTGGAAAGTTACACCCACTACATTCCCAGGAGTCTGTGCGGTGTAGGTTAGGAAGCTTAAGCACCTAGGTGCAGGAAGTGGGAAGATTAACTATTCTGCCTAGCAACAACACTTTGAAGGCATCTAAAAAAAAAAAAAAAAAATTCTTAAAGGACTAATGACATTTTTTTTAAACTACTGATGTAATGTTATATTTATGGGTGGAACTCCACTTTAAACAAGGGCTTATTTTTGGGGTAGGTCTTATTTTTGGGAAAACACGGTAAATAAAATATTTTCATAAGTAAACAGATAACTGGACCTCACTCTCTCAATCAACATTGACTATTTTTAATCATTATGCTGCTAGCATTAGTAAACAGATAGGAAAGGGTATTTATTATATTAACTTTTATTTTATTTGTGCTCGTAAGTAATTGTAATATTAACTTGTTTTAAACTTTTTTTCTGTTTCTTCAGTTACTTCCTAGATTCCAGGCCTAAGGAAACGATGTCATACATCCCAGGAGTCTTCAGGAGGGAAGGAGGGGTTTTCTCAGCTAAGCACAGCCTCCTGCCTGCTTGTCTGAGCTAAGGGCAGATGGATTACAGGAAGGAAATGCTATATGAATTATCTGCCCTTACTAAAGATGGTCGTAGATAGAAAAGCTAAGGGTTGTTTTTTAGTGATTTCTCAATAAAATAAAGAGGCATGAATAGATGCGAGGGTTTGCTTTTAATATTAAAAATGAATTAAATAGCATTTTTATTTTGTGGTTCCCAGAGTTAACCACTTCCCGCCCGGTCAATAGTGAATTGACGTCCGGGAAGTGGTTTCATTATCCTGACTGGACATCCATTGATGTCCTGCAGGATAACAGCCGCTACGCGCCCAGGGGGGCGCGCATCACGGCAATCGGTGATGCGGTGTGTCAGTCTGACACACCGCTACACTGATCTCGGGAAAAGAGCATCCGGCCTATCAGTGCCCATTAGTGCCGCGTATCAATGCCACCCATAAGTGCCCACCATTGCAGCCTTTCAGTGCCCATCAGTGTCGCCTATCAGTGCCCACCAGTGCCACCCATGAGTGCCCATCAGTGCCGTCTATCAATGCCCATCAGTGCTGCATATCAGTGCCACCCAACAGTGCCGCCTACCAGTGCCCATCAATGCCGCATATCAGTGTCCATCGTCAGTGCCACCTCATTGGCGCCGCCTCATCGTGCTGCCTTATCAGTGCCTATCAGTGAAGGAGAAAATGTACTTATTTCCAAGAAAAAAAGAAAAAATGTGTTTTGTTTCATTTCGTTTAGATTCATTAATCTAGTTATTTTGTGTCATTAAATTTGCTTGATTCCTTCAATTCGTATTCGGGATTTGTTTTATGTATTTTATCGAATTTTCCTTGAATTTATCAGGGTTCTTTTTTCTATTTCAAACGTTCTAATCGATAAATTTAGAATCGGTCGAATCACAAATTTAAAAAAATTCGATTCGAATGCGGCAGCCTAAATGTTTACATTTAGAAAGTGCATTTTGATTACAATGACTCTTCAAATCACCTTTGGCTTAACGAAAACAACATTATTCTTCGAAATGGTACTAATAACACACACAGTCTTTGATTTCAGAAATACAGTTGTGCTCAAAAGTTTGCATACCCTGGCAGAAATTGTGAAATTTGGGCATTTATATTAAAAATATCATCATCATGCCAAAAAACTGTCTTTTATTCAAGAATAGTGATCACATGAAGCCATTTATTATCGCATAGTTTTTTGTCTCCTTTTAAAATGATAATGATAACAGAAATCATCCAAATGGCCCTGATAAAAAGTTTACATACCCTGGAATGTTTGGCCATGGTACAGACACACAAGGTGGCACACACACAGGTTTACTGCTAGCCGACTGGCCGCCACAGTTATACTGTGGCAGGTTGGCACGGCTGCGCAAATTGCCGTAGCTATACGTCGCTCCTTTAAGACTCTGTGCAAAACTAACTGCACAGTTGAGGTATGTATGATATGTTTGTCAGGTTATAGGGGTTGTAAAGGTATTTTTTCTTTTTTTTTTTAAATAACAAACATGTCATACATACCTCCACTGTGCAGTTTGCTTTGTACAGAGTGGCCCCGATCCTGGTCTTCTGGGGTCCCTCGGCGGCTAACTCGGCTCCTCCTCGCAAGAGCTAACCCCCTTCTTGGGAAGCGCTCTCCCAAGGGGGTTAGCTTGCGGGCGCGCTCCTGTGATACAGCTGGCCGCCAATTGGCTGCGCTGCTATTAATCTCCAATGACGAGCCGCCTCAAGCTGGGGGAAGCCATCGCAGGAACGGGCCCACGGAGTTTCGTGGCTTAGGTAAGTAAAACGGGGGGGGGGCTGTGCATAGGATGCATTAAGGTAAAAAAAAATAAGCTTTACATCCCCTTTAAAATGGCTATTAAAGGTTAATTTCCCATATGTATGGCTTTTTAAATTACAATTAGTGTCTGTGTATCAATAGCAGACTAGATACTAAGCCATGGGGAGCATAAAAGAACAGTCAAAAGACCTGCGTAACAAGGTAATGAAACTTTACAAAGATGAAAAAGGATATAAAAAGATATTCAAAGCCTTGAATATGGCAGTCAGTACTGTTTAGATGTTTAATAAAAAGTGGAAAATTTGGGTATCTCTTGATACCAAGCCAAGGTCAGGTGGATCAAGAAAGATTTCAGCCACAAATGCCACAGGAAAAGCCTGGTTACATTATGCCCAAAACACCCTGACGTGCCTCATTGGGCTTTTTTGTGGCATTGGCGAAGTAAAGGCTTCCTTCTGACAGCTCAACCATACAGCTCTTTTTTGTTCAAGTATCAAATTAAATACCGTGTTTTTGGAGAGCAGCCTGCATTTCTCCTGTGGGTTTTTCTTTGTATCCTGAACAATTCTTCCGTCAGTTGTGCCTGCAATTTTTCTTGGTCTACCTGACCTTAGTTTGGTATCAAAAGAGCCCCGAATTTTCCACTTCTTAATAAGGGATTAAACAGTACTGACTGGCATATTCAAGGCTTTGGATATCTTTTTATACCCTTTTCCATCTTTGTAAAGTTTCATTACCTTGTTACACAGGTCTTTTGACTGTTCTTTTTTACCTCCTCATGGCTAACAAACTCATTGACTATTTATACACAGACACTAATTGTGATTTAAAAAGTCACAAATGTGAGAAATTAACCTTTACAGTAGGTGTTTGTGATATTGTGTTTTTAGCACGACAGCATCGCGCTGATTCTCGGCGACATGGTGCCGAGATCTCGCACTCACTGGAATAGTGACAGCACATCCCAGCAAGCGCGTCATAGAAGCGACGGGAGATCCGACTTGGATTCCCGCCAATTCTACACGTGTGCGGCGTTTGTTATGAATCCTGAGGGGGAAGTCCCCGCCGGATTTTAAATAAAAATCCGGCATGGGTTCCCCCCTCAGGAGCATACCGGGCCCTTAGGTCTGTTATGGGTTGTAAGGAGAGCCCCCCTACGCCGAAAAAAAACGGCGTAGGGGGTCCCCCTACAATCCATACCAGACCCGTATCCAAAGCACGCTACCCGGCCAGCCAGGAAGGGAGTGGGGACGAGCGAGCGCCCCCCCCCTCCTGAGCCGTACCAGGCTGCATGCCCTCAACATGGGGGGGTTGGGTGCTCTGGGGCAGGGGGGCGCACTGCGGCCCCCCCACCTCAGAGCACCCTGTCCCCATGTTGATGAGGACAGGGCCCCTTCCCGACAACCCTGGCCGTTGGTTGTCGGGGTATGCGGGGGGAGGCTTATCGGAATCTGGGAGCCCCCTTTAATAAGGGGGCCCCCAGATACCGGCCCCCCACCCTAAGTGAATGAGTATGGGGTACATCGTACCCCTACCCATTCACCTGCAAGAAAAGTGGTAGAAACACAAATAAACCACACAGGGTATTAAAATATTTTATTAGTCTGCTCCGGAGGCCCCCCCTGTCTTCTTTATTAGCTCTTTTACCAGGGGGAGGGAGCTTCTTCTTTGACGTCTTCGGGTGGGTGGGGGCCGCCGTCTGGTTCTCTTCCACCGCCGGGGGGGGTCGCTTTTAAAAAAGCCCCCACCCCCCGGCGGGTTTTCCTCCGGCGTCTTCGGCGGGGGGCTTCTTCTTCCGCTATCCCGACGGGTCTTCTCCGCTATCCGGGGGGTCTCCTTCTATGTTCGCCGCTCTCCGCTCTTGACTCGGCGCACCCCGGTTCTTCGTCTCGCTGTCCGGTGCCTTCTTCCGTGCTGTACGTCTTCTTCTCCTTCCGTGCTGTGAGATCTTCTTCCGTGCTGTGACGTCATGTTCTTCACTTCTCTTCTTCTCCCGATGTTGACACGCCGGTTCTTCTCGCTGAAATGACGGATGCGCGCCTTGCATCGGACCTATATAGGCCTCACAGTCCCATCATGCTCTGTACCTACCCATGTGATACCTACCACGTGGGTAGGTATCACATGGGTAGGTACAGAGCATGATGGGACTGTGAGGCCTATATAGGTCCGATGCAAGGCGCGCATCCGTCATTTCAGCGAGAAGAACCGGCGTGTCAACATTGGGAGAAGAAGAGAAGTGAAGAACATGACGTCACAGCACGGAAGAAGATCTCACAGCACGGAAGGAGAAGAAGACGTACAGCACGGAAGAAGGCACCGGACAGCGAGACGAAGAACCGGGGTGCGCCGAGTCAAGAGCGGAGAGCGGCGAACATAGAAGGAGACCCCCCGGATAGCGGAGAAGACCCGTCGGGATAGCGGAAGAAGAAGCCCCCCCGCCGAAGACGCCGGAGGAAACCCGCCGGGGGGTGGGGGCTTTTTTAAAAGCGACCCCCCCGGCGGTGGAAGAGAACCAGACGGCGGCCCCCACCCACCCGAAGACGTCAAAGAAGAAGCTCCCCCTGGTAAAAGAGCTAATAAAGAAGACAGGGGGGGCCTCCGGAGCAGACTAATAAAATATTTTAATACCCTGTGTGGTTTATTTGTGTTTTTACCACTTTTCTTGCAGGTGAATGGGTAGGGGTACGATGTACCCCATACTCATTCACTTAGGGTGGGGGGCTGGTATCTGGGGGCCCCCTTATTAAAGGGGGCTCCCAGATTCCGATAAGCCTCCCCCCGCATACCCCGACAACCAACGGCCAGGGTTGTCGGGAAGGGGCCCTGTCCTCATCAACATGGGGACAGGGTGCTCTGAGGTGGGGGGGCCGCAGTGCGCCCCCCTGCCCCAGAGCACCCAACCCCCCCATGTTCAGGGCATGCAGCCTGGTACGGCTCAGGAGGGGGGGGCGCTCGCTCGTCCCCACTCCCTTCCTGGCTGGCCGGGTAGCGTGCTTTGGATACGGGTCTGGTATGGATTGTAGGGGGACCCCCTACGCCGTTTTTTTTCGGCGTAGGGGGGCTCTCCTTACAACCCATAACAGACCTAAGGGCCCGGTATGCTCCTGAGGGGGGAACCCATGCCGGATTTTTATTTAAAATCCGGCGGGGACTTCCCCCTCAGGATTCATAACAAACGCCGCACACGTGTAGAATTGGCGGGAATCCAAGTCGGATCTCCCGTCGCTTCTATGACGGCTCTGTCTCCATCGCGGCAAGCCAGCTCGGCGCTGGCTCCCGCGATGGGGCTCGTAGGTGCTCAATCTCGCCGAGAAAGAGAGCGAGATTGACACAATATCGGGTTCACCTACTGTAATTGCCATTTTAACCTGTGTATGGCACCTTCTGTGTCTGCACCAAGGTCAAACATTCCAGTGTATGTAAACTTTTTTCAGGGCCATTTGGGTGATTTCTGCTATCATTATGATTTAAAAAGGATCCAAAAAACTATGTGATAATAAATGGTTTCATGTGATAACTATCCTTAAATAAAAGAATTTTTTTTTGGCATGATCAGTCATATTTTCTATATCAATGTCAAAATTTAAAAATAAACTGTTAACAGTTCGAATCCAAATGGTATTTGATCTAAAATTGGATTTGAATTTTAATTCAAATTTTTGGAAATTGGGATGAATTTCATTTAGTTATTCAGCGCATTCAGTAAACTTTGTTTACACTGTAATTCGGGGTATTCGGATATATCTTAATTGCTAAATAATGAAAAATTTGGCTGAATATTTATTTGGAAAGAAACGAATTGCACATGTCTAGTTTGGCTGTACTTCTTTTGTGGATCACAGGAGTGCAGTTCATACTTCCGTGACCTGTTTTCAGCAGACAGCAGGCTGAAGTCTGCTGTCAGCTGATGGGAAAAGCCGGTCTGGAAAAGAATGCGACCCTATGATTGGGATCCGCTCACATGCCTGGACCAACACCCGTCTCGGCCTTTCAGAATGCCCCTCCACAGCCCAGCGCTCCAGTGGAGGAGGGGGCAGAGCAGAGAGCCACTGACTGACAGTGACTAGCTCTCTGTTCAGGGAGCTCTGAGAGCCGAGCGATAGGCAGTGTTTGATCGCTCTGTTCTCAGACTTGGAGCCAATGCTGCATCTTTCTAGGTATGTCAGATTCCCCCCAAAAATCACATACTTCTCAAAACGGAAAAAGAAAATCCTTTTTACTTTAACTGAGGCCCCGTACACACCATAGAATCCATCCGCAGATAAATCCCAGCAAATGGGTTTCAGCGGATAGATCCTATGGTGTGTACACGCCAGCGGATCTGTTTCCGCGGATATATCTCCCCTGGGATGGATTCCAGCAGATGGAATATTCGCTGACATGCAGAACATATCCATCTGCTGGAGTCCATCCCAACGGATGGATCCGCTCGTCTGTATAGACTCACCGGATTCATCCGTCCGAAGGGATCCCCCGCATGCGTCGTAATGATTCGACGCATGCGTGGAATTCCTTATATGACAGCGTCGCGCACGTCGCCGCGTCATAATCGCAGCGACGGAGCGACACGTCATCGCCAGAGGATTTCGGCGCGGATTTCAATGCGATGGTGGGTACACGCCATCGCATAGAAATCCGCGGAAATCCTCGAGAGGATTTATCCGTGGAAACGGTCCGCTGGACCGTATCCGCGGATAAATTCTATCGTGTGTATGGGGCCTTAAAGTTTAAGCAGCAGATGTTTCAGCATCAGCCTGTATTTCATATATTGTATGTACTGTATCTGTTTTGGGAAAGTTGATATGCAAATCATGGCATGCCGTTGTATCGGTGATACTCCTAGTCCGGTTCACACAAGGGTGGCAGAGGGAGCCGTCAGTCTAACACTGGCAGGAATCCAGCTGTCGTCACACAATACAATTGCTTTGGTGCGGTTTACACACAGCTGATCAATATGAACTGATGGAAGTCATTGTCAGTGTATTTGCCTATCTCTAACCACAGGCTACATTCCCCTGGCTGGGTGTGACCGCCCTGAGCACCCGTACACACTGGAAGGTTACAGGAAGGATGCTCATACATTGCTCCAACATTACACATTTATTGTCTGCAGAAGGATGATTCATGGCTGTTTGTTCAGAAGGTGTACACCAGATTGTGGTTCCAAACCTGGACTTGTAACTAAGCATTTCTGCCTTATCTACACCGCCGCTCATGTAGTGTATGCAAACAGTTCTTATTATAGGGCCTAATTACATTTCCTTCTAGTACACCCAGTCTTCCAGGGAATAACATGCCATAAAATTGGACCTGAGGACATTCTATGGTTGGGAAGGCTGGTAATGCTGATGGTTATTTATACAGTATCTCACAAAAGTCAGTACACCCCTCACATTTTTGTAAATATTTTATTCTATCCTTTTATGTCACAACACTGAAGAAATTACACTTTGCTTCAACGTAGTGAGGGTACAGCTTGTATAACAGGGTAAAATTGCTGTCCCCTCAAAATAACTCAACACACAGCCATTAATGTCTAACCCGCTGGCAACAAAAGTGAGTACACCCCTAAGTGAAAATGCCCACATTTTTCCAAATTGGCCATTTTCCCTTCCCTGTGTCATGTGGCTCATTAGTGTTACAAGGTCTCAGGTGTGAATGGGGTGCAGGTCTGCTGAATTTGGTGTTATCGCTCTCACTGGTCACTGGAAGGTCAACATGGCACCTCATGGCAAAGAACTCTCTAAGGGCCCTTTCACATGGGGCGGATCAGTTTTTCTCTATGTGATTTGTCGTGATTCCTCTCAAGCCTGCCTTGCATACAGACGTTGGTGAAAAAAAATGCTTGAGCAAAGCACAGTGACGTACAACGCGTACGATGGCACTATAAAGGGGAAGTTCCATTCGAATGGCGCCACCCTTTGGGCAGCTTTTGCAAATTTCCCCGTCTCATAACTTGCTTCTGAGCATGCACGTTTTTTTCCCCCTCGTAAAAGCGCACACACGACCGTTTTTCACAACGTGAAAAAGAACGACGTGAAAAACGGCGAGAAAAAATAGAGCAGGGTCTACATTTTTTAAGGCCATATTTCTCGTCGAGGAAAAATGCTCTGGAGCCTACACACGACCGTTTTTCTCGACCAATTTAAAAAATGGCATTTTTCCCGTCATGAAAAACGGTCGTGTGTACGCAGCATTAGAGCCCTTTCACACTGGGGTGGTGGGTGTAGTAGCTGTAAAGACTCCTGGGATAGACGATGCAGATGTCCCAGGAGTTAACAGTATAGTCTAATGACATAAACGCCTAGGCAGCCTGTGACCGGAAGAATATTTATAATATCCAGTTAATATTGTAATTATTGTGTTATTATTTTTTATTATTATTTATTTATTATTATTATTGTTTATTTTTAGTGTTATTATTAGAGCCGGTTTACACAGGGGCAACCTGACTTACAGTACGACTTTGCAAGGCAACTATAGCGCGACTTGGAGCAACTTACAACGCGACTCCGGGACAGGCGACTTTGGCTGTGGCCAATCACAGAATAATCAGCTCTGTGGGAGGGAGGGGTTTGAATAAAAAGTGGTAATGGCGATTCTCCTGTAGAAGTGAATGGGCCATCAGGCACAAAGAAAGCTCATGGATTTCCACCTTCTTCTTATGGCCTCTTCACATTATGCCGCGTACACACTATCGGTTAAACCGATGAGAATGGTCTGATGGACCGTTTTCATCCGTCAAAACCGATCATGTGTGGGCACCATCATTTAGTTAACCATTGGTTAAAAAAAAAGGCAACTTGTTTTAAAATCAACCAATGGATTCCTAACCGATAGAAAAAAAACGATTGTTAGTACGCACGACCATCGGTTAAAAATCCATGCATGCTCAGAATCAAGTTGATGCATGCTTGGAAGCATTGAACTTTGTTTTTTTCAGCACGTCGTTGTGTTTTACGTCCCCGCGTTCTGACACGATCGTTTTTTTAACCGATGGTGCATAGGCGCGACTGACCATCAGTCAGCTTCATCGGTTAACCGATGAAAACGGTCCATCGGTCAGTTCTCATCGGATGGACTGATCGTGTGTACGCGGCATTAGTGTTACTGTTTACTGCCCTCCGAAAAGCGATCTGCTGTGGATGGCTTTCAGAGGACGGTATGGTTGCAGCTGATAGGCTACTGTCACCTCCTAAATACCTTCTTTTTTTCATTTTATATTCCCAAATGGCAATTTTACATTGTGGGGACCATGCTGCAACTACAAAGCTATATGGACCCATTCACACCTATGCAAGTCCATTACCACACAGGGAGCGGTGTGCGTCCAGCCAAAGTGAACAGCAATAACAAAGCATATTGTGGCGCTTTTTTCTGAGAATCTGTAAATGGAATTTTTTTCCCCACCTCTCAGCACATTTGTATGAATGGTTCTAAAAACAGCAGGAAGTTAGGAAATATAATACTGGGAAAAAGTAAGTGGCATGTTTGTCTGTCTTGACCTAGTAGAGGTGTTAATTAGAGCCGACTGAGGGGAACGGGTCAGAAACGTTATCGCTGGCCCAAAATGCTGCTTGTATAGGCTGGATTCACATGTATGCGTTTTTTTATTGAGATCAGCAGAAGAGCTACAAAACGCATGTCACTGTGCCTTGATGCCCATTAACGTTTGTTGATGTGTGTTTTCAATGTGGATTGCATTGGACGCCAATGCATGTCATAACGTACATTGCTGCACATTGATGCCCATCACATTAACGGTTAACGCATGATAATGCACGCAGTGGCACTGTGGTTAACCTGTGTTTCCCGTATGCATTGCATTGTTTTGAAGTGTGTTTTCAATGTGTTTTTGAATTTAGAATTTGGAGTGGATAGGCTTGTTAATACCTGTTCCCACTGTTGCCATTAACTTCTATATGCATTAAAATGCCGTATTTTTATAAATGTGCTGCCCTGAGATAAGAAAAGACACTACATTCATTATAGGAACACCACAACACAAGCGTTTTAGTGCGTTGGGATGCATGTGTTAAACACAACAGTGTAAATGAGCCAATAGACTACCCAGACTGTTCTGATCTGACTAAGGCCTTGTTTATACTCGCGGTTGGGACTTGGTAAAAACATGTGGTAAAGCCGCGTTTTTATTACCCCCCTGCTGCTCCTACTTAAAGGGGTGTTCGACTCATTTTTTATGTTTACTAGCTGAATACCCGGCGTTGCCCGGTCTTCCTATCTTAACCTTTTGGGGAGGAAAATCATAGTAATATAAATATACCCATCTTTTATATAAGGGTGTAGGTAAGGGTTAATTTAACTGTCATATATTTTTATTTGGCATATAAGTAATATGTGTACCAGGTATTATTGAAATATCTCCAGGCGTACAGAAGTTATGTGGGAACATACATTTCCCATTGATTTGCATGGGACTTTAAACAAAAACCCTGACCCTCACAAATGGGGGTAGTTAAGGGATAAATTAACTATCCTATAGTTTAAGTGGACATATAAGTAACATGTGACCAAGTGTTATCGAAATATCTACAGCCGTTTGGAAGTTATGAAGTAACATGTATTTCCCATAGAGTTGAATGGGACTTTAAAGGAAAACCCCGACCATGGCAAATGGGGGTGGGTAAGGGTTAAACCACCTATCCTATGTTTGTTGCTGACATATAAGTAACATGTGTGCCAAGTTTCATGTTAATATCTTTAGCCGTTTGGACGTGATGCTGGAACATACATACATACATACATACATACATACACACGTTGGGCCAGATTCAGGTAGATCGGAGCAATATTTGCGTGGGCAAAGGGCAACGAGTTTTGCTCTGCGCCCACGCAAATATTTTGAAATGCCCGCGATTCACGGAGCAGTAGCTCCGTAAATTGCGCGGGCGATATGCTAAATAGCCGGGCGTAAGGCTGCCTAATGTAAATGATCCCGCCGGGGGCAGGAATCATTTAAATTAGGCGCGCTCCCACGCCGAGCTAACAGCGCATGCTCCGTCGGGAAACTTTCCCGACGTGCATTGCGGCAAATGACGTCGCAAGGACGTCATTTGCTTCTAAGTGAACGTGAATGGCGTCCAGCGCCATTCACGATTCACTTACGTAAACGACGTGAAATTTAAATTTCACGAGTGGGAAGCGCAGCTATACTTTAGCATTGGTTGCCCCTGCTACAGCAGGAGCAACCTTGCGCTAAAGTCGCCGTATGGAAACTCCGTACCTTGCGTGCGCAGGGCCCGCGCAACTTTTGTGAATCGGTGGTAGTATGCAATTTGCATACTATACGCCAATCACAATGGCCGCGCCCCCTAGCGGCCAACGCAAGAATGCAGCCTGAGATATGAAGGCATAAGGAGGCTTATGTCTGTCACATCCTAGGCTGCAGTCGGTGTAACGAGGTTCCTGAATCAGGAGCACTCGTTACACCGGAGCAAGTAAGCACTTGCGCCGCGCAACCTATGGTTGCACGGGCGCAAGTGCTTCTTGAATCTGGGCCGTTGAGTTTTATATATATAGATTAAAAGTCAGCAGCTACAAAAAGTGTAGCTGCTGGCTTTTAACCACTTCCATACAGGGCACTTATACACCTTCCCGTCCAGACCAATTTTCAGCTTTCTGCGCTGTTGCACTTTGAATGACAATTGCGCGGTCATGCTACACTGTACCCAAACAAAATTTTTATCATTTTGTACCCACAAATTTCATTTGGTGGTATTTGATCACCTCTGGGATATTTATTTTCTGCAAAAAAAATGACCGAAAATTTAGAAAAACAACGTTTTTTTTGTTTCTGTTATAAAACATTGAAAATAAGTATGTTTTCTCCTTCACTGATGGGCACTGATGGTACTGCACTGACGGGCACTGATAAGGCGGCACTGATGGGCACCGATGAGGTGGCACTGATGTGGTGGCATTGATGGGCACTAATATGCGGCACTGATGGGCGGCACGGATGGGCACTGATAGGCGGCATGGATGGGCTTGGATAGGCGGCACGGATGGGCACGGATAGGTGGCACAGATGGGCACAGATAGGCGGCACGGCTGGGCACGGATAGGCGGCACGGACGGGCACGGATAGGCGGCATGGATGGGCACTGATAGGCGGCATGGATGGGCACTGATAGGCGGCATGGATAGGCACTGATAGGTGGCACGGATGGGCATAGATGGGCACTATTGTATGTGTTGTACTAATGGATGCCAATCAGTGCCAAACAATGCCTGCCAATCAGTGATGCCCATTGTGGGCACTGATTGGCATCCATTTTTTGTGTCCTCCTCATCCCTGGTGGTCTAGGGTGGCATCCTTTTTTTTTTTTTATCCCTGGTGGTCTATATGGCCATCCCTGGTGGTCCAGTGGGCATCCCTGGTGGTCCAGTGGGCATCCTCGGGGGGGCTGTGCTGATAATCGATCAGCACAAACCCCCCCTGTCACAGGAGCAGCCGATCGGCTCTCCTCTACTCGCGTCCCTGGGGGCGCGCAGCGGCTCAGAATCCTGAGGACGTCATATGACGTCCAGTCAGGATTCTACAACCACTTTGCCGACGTCAATATGTCATTGGCGGGCGGCAAGTGGTTAATAAACATACACTTACCTGCTCCACCGTCCAGCGATGCGCCGCACGGAGCTCCGCTCCTCTCCCCCCGTCTCCGCCGGCGTCTCCATCCTAACTGTGGGCAACCGGCCGTGACAGCTTTTGGCTTCACGGCCGGGCACTCACTGCGCATGCGCGAGCTGCGCTGCACCATCTGATTGGACAGGCGATCGCCTGGGACCTGTCACGTGTCCCAGGCAATCGCCTACAGGGAGGGGCTGCCTAAAGGCGATTAGAGTATTCGCCTTTGCAGCCCCTTGGCGGAAGGAGGAGGTGGGACAGGAAGTCCCACTCCTCCTGAAGCCCCCCCCCCCCCCAAAAAAAATGACATGCCAAATGTGACATGTAAGGGGACGAGGAGTGGATTAAGCGGAAGTTCCACTTTTGGGTGGAACTCCGCTTTAAGCTGCAAAGGCAGCAGATAGGGGTGTACTACCAACCAAACCCAACCCATTCAAGTGAATAGGGCCACCCCACAACCGCAGCATTACATGCATTTGCGGAGCTGTGGTACGGGGGCTTTAAGAGGTTAAAGCAGACTGTGAGGAGGTGACATATCGCTTCTTTCCCACCTGTGAAACACCCTCTGAAAAGTGATCCACCCCAGAATACTCTTCAGAGAGTGAAGCTAGTGTAAACGAGAACTAATACAGGAACCCCCAAATATTAGGGTAAGCGATTATGCAAATATCCCCTTCCGCTTGCCGTGTTGAGACAATCTTATATTTCAGTGTGGGAGAATGTGGTGTTGGTCCTGTCAGTTCTGCATAAGTAAGCTCATAGCCCCCGTTCACACCAGTGTGACTTGTCATGCGATTTGACAGTTCCAAATCGCATGACAAGTCACACCCTATTTTCGACAATGGAACTGTTCAAATTGGTGTGACTCTGACTTTGCGGTGACGCACCGATTTGAAAAAAAGGTTCTTGCGCTATTTTTGGCGATTTCAGGTGTGACTTGCATAGACATATGTGCATGAAGTGGCCAAGTAGCACCTGAAATCGCGCTGACCTGCTACTTCAAATGAAGTAGCACAATTTCAAAGGAGCATCAATGTGAACCATGGCTTAAGCCCTGTACACACGGGCCAGAATCTCGTCAGGAAAAAAACGTTGTCTTTCCTGATGAGATTCTTGGCAAGAATCTTTTGCCGCCCGAGTGTACAGACACTCCTTTCAAAAGAACTGCGTTTTTTTGAAAGGCAAGAACGCAGTGATGTCATTGCGTATGACGAGCATGCGCTCGTCACATTCGATGCTGTCGCCGCCATCTTGCTGCACCCTACCAATGCCTAGGAAGCTACCGCACATGCGTCAAAGTCATTTTGAGCATGCGCGGGTTTCCACCGCGACAGGTAAGTATACACACTCTCGGGTTTCTCGGCAGGAAAACACTGCCGAGAATCACAACGAGAAAATAGAGAGCAGGTTCTCTATTTTTCTCGTCGAGATTTTAGGCAGTTTTCTTGACAAAAAACCTGAAAGCCTCGTACTCACGCATGGTTTACTCGGCAAGAAAGCTCTGCCAGCAGTTTTCTTGCTGGTTCTTGCCAAGTAAACCGAGCGTGTGTATGAGGCTTGAGGGTTTTTTAGTGTGGCATCCTCTGTGCTACTAGTGCTAGTGTAGGCAAATTTTTTGACTCATGGTAAGTTACGTGAGTTATTAATTGAGGTTCAGGTTGGATGGCTTCACAGATGCAGGTCTCTGGTACTTCCGCCTGGATCTAGAAGCTTGTAGAAGGTTCTGGAAGTTAGTGGGCGGAGGCCAGGAGGTTCTTATCTACATACTTGGGGGAACCTAGTCAATTCCAAGGCAAAATGTCCTGGCAGGGTGGCTAGGCCAGCGCTTAAATATTGTTGAGCCATTCTAGCAGGGAAGTCGGGTGGAAAATGGAATGCTGAGAAGGCTGTCGAGGGCTTAGGAGGGTCCCCTAGGTCTGGGGGGGGGGGGCTCTGTCTCTAGGCTGGGCTCAGGCTGGCTTGGGATTATCTCTTCAGCAGAATGGTTTGAGAAGGAATCTTGCCTAAAGAGCAGCAAGGAGGACAGAATAAGTACATGGCACACCCAAGGGGAGAGACCGCCACATGTAGCAAGCTTTTAAAAAAGACAGTGCAGTTCTTAACCCTTCCTATCCCTTGTCCTGGGCGATCTTCAGAGCAGCCAGGTGGGCTGGTAGGACCTGCAGGCAGTGTAGCTGGGAGTAGTTCTACAGAGGAGAAGAGATACTCCTGCATGCCGTTTGTAACATTTTAACGCTTCTATCAAGGAGACGGCTGCTTTGACAGAAGGGACTTTTCTCCATGTCCAAGTACTTGCCTGAGAAAAGCATCTCACATGGGATTAAGGAGGGGGGCTTGTCAGCTAATATGTTCCAGAGAAAAGTGCTGCCTGTCAGAGCAGGCACCTCCTTGCTAGCTGTGTTGTTGGACAGCCAGGGAAGGGAGGAGGGGAGTCTTCTCTGACCTCACAGTTAGTCTTAGACAGCACCTATTAGGATTACACAGAGTACTACTACTACTACTGCTACCATGTACTTTTTTAGTCTTCCTGTGCCACGTGATCTCGTAAAAGTCATAGCAGGTTTCCAAATCCAAGGTGGTGGCACCAAGGATCCTCAGTGGTGAATCAGTTGTGGGAAGGCAGCACTGGAATCCAGGGAATGGTACGTTTTTGTAGCTAATTTTATACCTCTTCACGCCGGCCGCGTGCATATATGCGGCCTCTCGACAGATAGGCCTTAAAAGAGGCTGCAAATATGCATACCAAAATGTAAACAATGCTCTGCCGCACGGCCTGAGTGCTCCCGACACAATTACCGGCGGGTAACGGAAAGCTTTCCGATCATGTGATCCTGACGTCACTCCGCCTCACGCCGTGTCCCAGCATCGACCTGCCATTTGCATTCCAGCCCTCCGTCTGGTAGCCACAGTGACACCCGGAAACCGCCGTTTGGACAGTGAACCGGCACCCCCACATGCGACAAAGCGCAGCCAGCACCTACAGCCGCAGGGACCATCCACACAAGCTGAGGATTGACTGTCATTCGGACTTCCACACATGCCTGCATACAGTAACCACTATGTAAGTGCTTTGATACTTTTTTATTATTAAAGTGTACAGTTTTATCTAAGTGGCGCCTGCTCTCTGTTTCTCTCTTGTTACATGTACTGGAGTCCGGCTTCGGCTCCCCCTGCAAGGCTGCCCAGACCAAAAGACTGTCCTCTCACACAGAGCTACCATAGCTCAAAGGACTTTTTGTGGATAAGTGTTTTATCATGTGTCAGCATGCGCCATTACTGTATATATTTCCGATCATGTGACAGCCAAACACGGCAGGTCACATGACCGAAATGCCCACCTCCATCTCCTTAGCGCCGGCGCTAAGGGGTTAAAAACCAGTGAAGTTCCTCTTCAAGGATAACTAATTCTGGAAATTCTTTACTATTCATTGCAGCTGTTGAAGCAATATATTTTATTGTACCTGAACTAAGCACATATACAGTCAGAAACTGTCCTCTATGTCGTAGTCCACAGCCGAGAACCTTATTACATAAAGTACAGAGAGGTCAGTTTAAGGACATCCGTGAACGATGGATTACAAGGATTTCCTGCATGTCCCTGGCCAGGTGTTTTCAACATAATTGCTCTTTCTAGTTTTGATCAGCAAAAAAATACAGGAATAATGCCTAAGTAGATGCCAACTGTCCTAGATTACCCAGGACCAGGGACGGCCTTAGGTGTTCAGGCGCCCTGTGCGAGCTAATCCTGTGGCGCCCCCCCCCCCATCTTCACCCCTCGCCCCCTGGTCACCTAAACATACACAAAGAGGAAAAAAATGCCACCGCGGGTGTAATACAATCGCGGAGGGGGGTCCCGGTCTGACACCCCCCCAGTGTGTGGTACCCGGGGGAGGCTCACCCCCCCTTAGTACGCCTTTGGGTGGCCACACGGCGCCCCTGTTGCCCATGGTGCCCTCTGCGGCCCCACAGCTCGTACACCCTAAAGGCCGGCCCTGCCCAGCACAGTACCACAACTAGGTGCTCTGTCCCGATGATGCAGTCCCAAGATCATAGCATCGCCCTTATTTGAGTTACTGAACATGTGCAGTTATTCACAAAATAGGTATTAACTGCGTGGAAAGGGGGTGCAAGTGAGTTATTACCCCATAAATAAAAGTGGGATGACCTGGAAAGTAGACATGATCCACAACGTGGACATGTTTAGTGTGGGCCATGGTCAGGGGTGACGGTGTCTCAGGGACTGGTTCAAATATGTACCACCAGATGCCACCAGATGCCAATTGCTGGCGTAACTTGGGTACCATTTCAGTGGGGTCCCACTGACATGATATCATCTTCTTACAACGTTGTATAATTTTTATCTCAGTTCAATATGTATTTGATTTTTATGATTCTTTGCATGTTAGCCCTGAAGAAGGGGGAGATAGAGGGTGGTAATGCCCGCACTGGAAACCAGCCACTATATAGAGAGGTGAAGATACGGCTTCAGCCTGAACTCCCCCTGGCTATGCTCCTCTGACATGTTTTGCCTCTCTGGCAGTGCTTGGACAGACATGCTCTCATTGGGTTTGATCATACATGTAATATGTACATTTTGTTTCATTTATATATTGTGTATTTTATACTACATGGCTGTTTACAATTTTATCATGTGTTGTATTTAATAAAAGTGGCACAGTGTTGCCTTTTACCAATACAATTACTTCTATTTGACCTCTGCCTTAGAAGTCCAAGGGGGTTGCCCTATTTGTACTTGATACGTATATTTAGGATGTTGGCAGTTTGAAAGCACTCATCTCCCAAAAAATACTTCTTCACTGGAACTAAGGGGCCAAGCCTAACCCCTGAAAAACAACCCCACGCCATAATCCCCCCCTCCACCAAATGATTTGGACCAGTGCACAAAGCAAGGTCCATAAAGACATGGATGAGCGAGTTTGGGGTGGAGGAACTTGACTGGTCTGCACAGTTTGGGGTAAAGAGCCAATCACGACAGCTCTTTACCACTAGCTGTGTCCAATCACAGCTGATCACAGATGTAAACAGGATTTACCAGTTATCGCCAATCCTCCCCTCATATTGATGGCGCGTGAGGAGAGAAGAGCCAAAAACCAGCAAATCAACGAGGGGACATCTGAACTGACAATCAGGACACCAATTATCAGTTTCCAGTGCAGCCCCAACAGTGCTCACTAGTGCTGCCAATCTGTGCCTATCAGTAATGCCTGTCAGTGGCAATCAGACCCACCTATCAGTAATGCCTTTCTTTGCCACATATCAGCCTCACCAGTGCCTTCTCATCAGTGCCCACCAGCGCCGCCTCATCAGTACCCATCAGTGCTGTATATCAGTGCAGCCTCATCAATGCCACCTATCAGTGACGCATATCAGTGCAGCCTCATCAGTGCTGCAGATCAGTGCAGCCTCATCAGGGCCTCCTCATCAAAGCCCATCAGTGCTGCCTCATCAATGCCCATCAGTGCCACCTTATCAATGCCTATTATGCCGCGTACACACGCCCGTTTTTCGGGTTCGAAAAAATGACGTTTTTAATGGTCTAGAAAAAACAACGTTTTTTTCAACCCGATCATTAAAACGGCCTTGCCTACACACGATCGTGAAAAAAAAATTCTTTAGCAAAGCGCAGTGACGTACAACACGTACGACATCACTATAAAGGGGAAGTTCCATTCGGATGGCGCCACCCTTTGGGCTGCTTTAGTTGATTTTGTGTTAGTAAAAATGATTCGCGCTTTTCTGTCTGTTACAGCGTGACGAATGTGCTTACTCCATTATGAACGGTAGTTTTACCAGAACGAGCGCTCCTGTCTCATAACTTGCTTCTGAGCATGCGCGTTTTTTTCACGTCGTTAAAGCCCCCACACGACCATTTTTTACAACCTTAAAAACGACAACGTTAAAAACGTCGTGAAAAAATAGAGCATGTTAGAAAAATTTTCCCATTTTTTAGATTGTGAAAAATGCTCTGGAGCCCACACAAGATCGTTTTAAATGACATAAAAAAAAACGTCATTTTTTAGAACCCGAAAAATGGTCATGTGTGTACGCGAGCATAAGTGTCGCATATCAGTGCAGCCTCATCAGTACCGCTTCATCAGTGCCCATCAGTGCAGCATATCAGTGCAGCCTCATTGTATAACATAAACTAAAAAAAAAACGTTCCCCCTCCCCCAATTTTTGGTCTTTTTTCATTTGTTTAGCAAAAACAAAAAAACAGTGGTGATTGAATACCACCAAAAGAAAGCTATATCTCTCTCAAAAAATGATTACAATTTAGTTTGGGTACAATGTTGCATGTCACTTCCTGTTAGGCTATGGGATAGGAAGTGAAGAAAAACCTCCGCAATGAGACACAGATGGCGAAAACAAATCTGACAGAGGTTATAACCCTCCATTACTCTATCCAAAATGAAAAAAAAAAATATTGCCTATATTTCTACTTTAGGGCAACAGGCATAGGTGTGCGCAGCCTACTGCATTAGGGTGTGCCCCCCAAAGTTCAAACACATATGTGTGTGTGTATATATGGGCAGTAGGGCAGTGGACGATGTCAGTGGGGCAGTGGATGATGCCAGTAGGGCAGTGGACAATGTTAGTAGGACAGTGGATGATGCCAGTAGGGCAGTGGACGATGGCAGTAGGGCAGTGGACGATGCCAGTAGGGCAGTGGACGATGTCAGTAGGGCAGTGGACGATGCCAGTAGGGCAGTGGACAATGTCAGTAGGGCAGTGGACGATGCCAGTAGGGCAGTGGACGATGCCAGTAGGGCAGTGGATAATGTCAGTAGGGCAGTGGACGATGCCAGTAGGGCAGTGGACAGTGTCAGTAGGGCAGTGGACGATGCCAGTAGGGCAGTGGACAGTGTCAGTAGGGCAGTGGATGATGCCAGTAGGGCAGTGGACAATGTCAGTAGGACAGTGGATGATGCCAGTAGGGCAGTGGACAATGTCAGTAAGGCAGTGGACAATGTCAGTAGGGCAGTGGATGATGCCAGTAGGGCAGTGGATGATGTCAGTAGGGCAGAGATTGGTGTCAGTAGTTTTTTTTAATTATAACTTTTGTCCCACTTTTGAGACAGGGAAAGGGACCGAGGACAGAGATTCCCCTGCCTCTTTCTCTTCATCCAAGCAGCAGGGGGAATCTGTACATTACAACATGATTAGGGTGTGCCCAGACACACCTGGCACACCCTGTGCGCACGCCTATGGCAACAGGAGATAATGCACATGTGTTTGTACAATGCTGTGCTATCTATTCTGAATAGCACCCTAATGTACCTGGCAAGGAACATGCATTGCTAAGCATTACACTACTAAATTGCATTGCAGTGCGCTGCCAAAAATTGAACATGCACTTAATTGTACAGCCATAAAGGACCAATCACACCTCTGCATATTTTGTAACATATATAAACGCATGTGCACAGGTTTGCCTTTGTTATTAGTGGTGCGAGCTTTTACTGTACCTGTTCATTGACCAAAAACGTTTAAGTCTGTTTTTAATGTGTCAACAGCCATTAAAGCGCACATCTACACACCTGTCCAATGGAAAAAAAAGGCTTATGCCGCGTACACACTGTCGGAATTTCCGATGGAAAAAGTCCGATGGGAGCTTTTTGTCAGATATACCGACGGTGTGTATGCCCCATCTGACTTTTTCTGTCGGAATTTCAGACGGACTTAAATAGAGAGCAGGTTCTCTATTTTTCAGACGGAAAAAAATTTGTCTGTATGCAATTCCGACGCATTAAAAACCATGCATGCTCAGAATGAAGTCGACGCATGCTCGGAATCATTGAACTTAGTTTTTCTCGGCTCGTCATAGTGTTGTACGTCACCGCGTTCTTGACGGTCGGAATTTTGTGTGACCGTGCGTATTAAAATCTGTTCATGTGTACGCGGCATAACGCAGAGATTGGGGCCGCGATTCAGATACATTGTCGTATCTTTTTGCGGGCGTAACGCATCTCCTATGCGCTACGCCAACGTAACATTGAGACGCAAGTACTGTATTCAGAAAGCACTTGCTCCCAAAGTTACGTTGGCGTATCGTAAATGGGCCGGCGTAAGCCCGCGTAATTCGAAGTAGCAAGGCAGTGGGCGTGTTGTATTGTAATGAAGCGTGACCCCATGTAAATGCATGGCCGATCGAACGGCACATGCGCGCGCATGCTCAGAGTCACGTCGCAAATACTCCCTAATATACGTCGACTCAATGCTTTGTCGACGTGAACGTAACATACGCCCAGCCCCATTCACGTACGACTTACGCAAACTATGTAAAATACAACGTTTTTCCGACGTCCATACCTTAACATGACTTACCCCTGCTTTATGAGGGGTAAAGTTACGCCGGACCGACGCCTTATGTAAACGGCGTAGCTAAATCCGACGGGCGCAAGTACGTTTCTGAATCAGCGTATCTAGGTCATTTGCATATTCAACGCGTAAATCTACGGAAGCGCCCCTAGCGGCCAGCGTAAATATGCACCCAAGATACGACGGCGTAAGAGACTTATGTCGGTCGTATCTTGGCCAAATTCAGGCGTAACTGCCTATATGAATCAGCGCATAGATACGACGGCGCTCATTTGGACTTACGACGGCGTATCTGGAGATACGCCGTCGTAAGTCCTTTCTGAATCCGGGCCTGTGGTTTGTTCAGCCAGCTAAATAAATGTACACACTAAAAATAGAATTTCCCTTAACTAGTCCAGTTTCAAGGTATAGAAAACCATGAGAGTCTATTCACACTTTTGTAACGCACAAGCCATGATCTAGCTTGTCATATCCTATGGGCAACATGGTGCCTTAGGGGTTGGCACTCCAGCCTTGCAACATTGGGGTCCAAATCCCAACTAGGACACCGTCTGCATGGAGTTTGTATGTGCTCACTGTGCAAGGACTGATATAAAAATTCTCCACTACGACTGTAAACCAAAGTTTCAGCACTGGAAGTGAGACCTCCCTATCCCAATGCCGGGAGGTGTTCTGCCTTCACACCTATTTAGTGTCAACACTCACCAAATACATTGAGCATTGTCGACATTCCTGCACTAGTGGAGAACTTCACTTCATTCTTATTCCTCAGCTTGCCGGGGGCCATAAAATGCATAGTGACCTTTATAAATGTGGAGGGGTCTGTGTGCATTTTGAACATTGTGGTGGTGGTTTATCACAATTGGACCGCACATTGAAGGCATAATAGGATTGCATGCATCACTTGGGTTTTGTGACCTCTTCTAGAAGTGGTCTATAAAATACGGCACAGTGGCCGGATGCGGTGCTTTGCTTGCCCTTATCTGGCCCTTGGGGCACTATTACATCCACTGACACCAATTACAGTGCACGCTTTCTGCTTCTGACACCAAGGATGGGGCATAATATCTCCCACTGACAATGATGGGACACTATTCCTACCAATAACACCAATGAAGGGGCATTAATTCTCCTACTAAAAACAATGATGAGACAGCTTCCAATGACAACAGTGGGGTACAATTTCTTCCATTGACAACAACGATAAGACACTATAAGACACGATAAGACACTATTTCTCCCAATAACACCAACGATGGGACACGATTCTTCCCAATTATGCCAACGATGGGACACTATTCCTCCCTCTGACACCAAGGATGGGGCACAATTCCTCCCAATGATATCAACGGTGGGGTACATTTCTTCCCAATTACACCAAGAATGGGGCACAATTCTTCCAATGACACCAAGAATGGGGTACAGTTCCTCCCAATGACACCAATGATGGGGCACAATTCCTCCCTCTGACACCAAGGATGGGTCACTATTCCTCTCAATGACACCATCAATGGGGCACAATTCCTCCCAATGACACCAACGATGGGACACAATTCTTCCCAATTATGCCAATGATGGGACACTATTCCTTCCTCTGACACCAAGGATGGGGCACAATTTCTTCCAATGTCATCAACGATGGGGTACAATTCTTCCCAATTACACCAACTATGGGACATTATTCCTCCCTCTGACACCAAGGATGGGGCACTATTCCTCTCAAAGACACCATTAATGGGGCACAATTCCTCCCAATGACACCAACGATGGGACACAATTCTTCCCAATTATGCCAACGATGGGACACTATTCCTTCCTCTGACACCAAGGATGGGGCACAATTTCTTCCAATGTCATCAACGATGGGGTACAATTCTTCCCAATTACACCAACAATTGGGCACAATTTCTCCCAATGACACCAACGATGGGGAACAATTCTTCCCAATAACACCAACAATGGGGAACAATTCTTCCCAATTACGCCAACGATGGGACATTATTCCACCCTCTGACACCAAGGATGGGGCACTATTCCTCTCAAAGACACCTTTGATGGGGCACAATTCCTCCCAATGACACCAACGATGGGGCACAATTCTTCCCAATTACACCAACGATGGGACAGTATTCCTTCCTCTGACACAAAGGATGGGGCACTATTCTTCCCAATGACCCCAACAATGGGGCACAATTTCTCCCAATGACATCAACGATGGTGTACAATTTTTCCCAATCACACCAACAATGGGGCTCAATTCCTCCCAATGATACCAACGTTGGGGCACTAATCTTCCCACTGACACCAATGATGAGACATTGTTTTCTCCCACTGACACCAATGATGAGACATTGTTTTCTCCCACTGACACCAATGATGAGACATTGTTTTCTCCCACTGACACCAATGATGAGACATTGTTTTCTCCCACTGACACCAATTATGAGACATTGTTTTCGCCCACTGACACCAGGCCATTTTCTACCCCCACTGGACAAAGTCTGGTCCCCCTTAAAGTCTAAAGGACAGTTTGGCAGATTTGTACTATACCTGGAAAAGATCTCATGCCAAATGTAAAATAAGTTTTCTGCAGATGTGGTTCTGCTCTCATACTTTCTGTTCTGCACTAGCAATGATGCTGTTTATAGAATTACTGAATGAATGTTTTTTTTGTTTAATTATGGAGTCTTCATATTTTCTTTTGTAATTGCTGGTATAATAACGACCCTTTGAGTCTCTTGTGACTTATGTCTATTTTCAAATAAAAAGTTTTATAAACAAAAAAAAAGTTAGTTCGGAGACCCCTGTCTAGTGATTGGGGTCAATGCATCCGGTGAGTGTTGACACTGAATAGGTGGGAAGGTAGGAATACCTCCCAGGAGTAAGGTTGGAAAAGAAAGGTCTCACTTCTAGCGCTGCAACTTCATAACATTTTCTGCATAAATTGTCATCACTATGTAAGCCCTGTTAAATAGTTTATACACAAAAACTTAGTTTGGAGACCCCTGTCTATAGTGGTTGGGGGTCAATGCATCCGGTGAGTGTTGACACTGAATAGGGGTGAGGGCAGGAATACCTCCCAGGAGTAAGGTTGGAAAAGAAAGGTCTCACTTCTAGCGCTGCAACTTCATAACATTTGCTGCATAAATTGTCATCACTATGTAAGCCCTGTTAAATAGTTTATACACAAAAAAGTTAGTTTGGAAACCCCTGTCTATAGTGGTTGGGGTCAATGCATCCGGTGAGTGTTGACACTGAATAGGTGGGAAGGTAGGAATACCTCCCAGGAGTAGGATTGGAAAAAGAAGGTCTCACTTCTAGCGCTGCAACTTCATAACATTTGCTGCATAAATTGTCAGCACTATGTAAGCCCTGTTAAATAGTTTATACACAAAAAAGTTAGTTTGGAGACCCCTGTCTATAGTGGTTGCGGTCAATGCATCCGGTGAGTGTTGACACTGAATAGGGGTGAAGGCAGGAATACCTCCCAGGAGTGGGATTGAAAAAAGAAGGTCTCACTTCTAGCGCTGCAACTTCATAACATTTGCTGCATAAATTGTCAGCACTTTGTAAGCCCTGTGAAATAGTTTATACACAAAAAAGTTCGTTTGGAGACCCCTGTCTATAGTGGTTGGGGGTCAATGCATCTGGTGAGTGTTAACCCTGAATAGGGGTGAAGGCAGGAATACCTCCCAGGAGTGGGATTGGAAAAAGAAGGTCTCACTTCTAGCGCTGCAACTTCATAACATTTTCTGCATAAATTGTCATCACTATGTAAGCCCTGTTAAATAGTTTATACACAAAAAAGTTCGTTTGGAGACCCCTGTCTATAGTGGTTGCGGTCAATGCATCAGGTGAGTGCTGACACTGAATGGGCATGAAGGCAGGAATACCTCTCAGGAGTGGGATGGGATAAGAAAGGTCTCACTTCTAGCGCTGCAACTTGCTGCTCACATTCGCATATTATTGTAATGACATGCCCAGAGGGAACCGGAGCGGCGAACGACCTGGCGTACCTAATTTTCACGACACTTTAGAAATTGCGAGAAGCTCTTCTGTTTACCTTGTAATTAAATCCTAATTAGTCTGGACAGAGACAGTACTCACAAAACAAGGACGCACAGCAACAAAGGAGACGGATAAAAACACAGCAAAGTGCTTAGTCGTCAAATATGAATATTGTCCCTGGTCCCCAGCCTGCCCTCGATTCACCGCCAGACAACCCACAACTTACCTTTACGAAAAGTTCGATTTCGGGGTCCTTCTCGTCTCCATTACAGGGAACAGAGTCTGTCATTTTTGTTTTAGTAAACAACTTTTTTTTTTTTTTCTTTCTTTTTTTTTGTAGTTTTAAAAGAACAGTGCTGGCTCTAGGTGGACTAATCCTTTAAGTAGGTGAGTTAGGGGAAGTTCCTTGAAGTCAGTGCAGCATCTCACAGATGATCTGTCCTGTAGTGTAGGTTGCAGAAACGCAGCGTATTCCTGTGTAGAAGAGCTACATGTCTCCCGCTGGGCTGGTGACTGTATCCTCATGTGTCAGTGATCTGCTCTCAGTGACACACCAAAATAGCCCAGAGCTAAAGAAGAGGGGAGGGGCTTAGTGCAAGGGGATGGGCAGGCTGCACCTATGACATGTCTGGGTGACAGCAGGGCACACCCTCCACCCAGTGTGGATGACAGAAGTGACAGCTCTGTGCTGTGTACATGGGAAGTGCTTTCCCTGTCTGTACTCCTCAGTATCACCTTCATACTCTGCACCATCACTAAGCCACAGCAACAGATCACTAATAAATACATACATACTGTACATGCATTCATCAATACAATGCAACTTAACCCCTTCATGATGAAATCAATCAATCAATAGAATACAAATGATAACCCCCTAGGGCTCATGTACACCAGAATTCCTGCGTTCGGTGTACAGTCCCTGTATGTGCGTTTACATGCATTTCAATGCGTTTCTGTAGTCCAGTTTTGGATTTCACTTTGTATGATTGTTTGTAGTATATTCTTTTGTATATTGGATAACTTTGTGTGATTGTTTGTAGTATATTCTTATGACTATTGGATAACTTTGTATGATTGTTTGTAGTATATTCTTATGTATATTGGATAACTTTGTATGATTGTTAGTAGTATATTCTTATGTATATTGGATAACTTTGTATGATTGTTTGTAGTATATTCTTATGCATATTGGATAACTTTGTATGATTGTTAGTAGTATATTCTTATGTATATTGGATAACTTTGTATGATTGTTTGTAGTATATTCTTATGCATATTGGATAACTTTGTATGATTGTTTGTAGTATATTCTTATGTATATTGGAGAACTTTGTGTGCTACAGTTTCTTTATACAATTGCTTCACAAATAGGTGAGCGCAGAGTTAGATAGCAATTCATTTGCATCACTTTTTTTTTTTTTTTTAGCATTTTTTTTTTTTTATGAGTTGCATATACATGTATTTGCAGTGTGTTCACAGGCATCACGGTACATTTACGTGCGTTACTTAAACACACACGTAAGCACCACAATGGCGTGAACATATGCGTCCATACTGCGTTTTTACAACACGTTCGACTGCCTCTGGCGTAAACGAGCCCTGAATGATAAAATAAATCAATAAATAAAATACAAAATGTTAATCCCCCTAATAATGACATAAATCAAAAATAATGCAGAGGCTAACCCCTTAATGATCAAATAAATCAATAAAAGGTAGCTGTTAACCCCTTATTGGTGATATAAAGTAATACATAAAATGTAGATGGTAACCCCTTTTTAATGAAATTAATAAAATGCAGCTGTTAACCCCTTAATGATCAAATAAATCAATAAAATGCAGATGTTAACCCCTTAATGATCAAATAAATCAATAAAATGTAGATGTTAACCCCTTAATGATTAAATACATCAATGTATTGTAGATGTTAACCCCTTAATGATTAAATACATCAATGTATTGTAGATGTTAACCCCTTAATGATTAAATACATCAATGTATTGTAGATGTTAACCCTTAATGATGAAAGGGTTAATCAATTAACCCTTAATGATAAAATAATACATAAAGTAGACGTTAACCCCCTAATGACCAAATAAATCAATACAATGCACATGTTAACCCCTTAATGGTCAAATAAATAAAATGTAGACATTAACCCCATAATGATCAAATAAATGTAAAAAAAAAAAAAATAGATGTTAACCCCCCAATCGTGAAACAAACTGATACAGAAAGTGTAGCTGTTAACCCCTTAATGAGCAAATAAATCAATAAAATGTAGATGTTAACCCCTTAATGATCAAATACATCAATAAATTGTAGCTGTTAAGCCTTAATGATGAAATCAAGTAATACATAACATGTAGATGTTAACCCCTTTTTAATAAAATTAATAAAATGCAGCCGTTAACCCCTTAATGATCAAATAAAACAATAAAATGTAGATGTTAACCCCTTAATGATCAAATACATCAATAAAATGTAGATGTTAACCCCTTAGTGATCAAATAAATCAATAAAATGTAGATGTTAACCCCTTAATGATCAAATAAATCAATACAATGTAGATGTTAACCCCTTAATGATTAAATAAATCAATGCATTGTAGACGTTAACTCTTAATGATGAAAGGGTTAATCAATTAACCCTTAATGATAAAATAATACATAAAATGTAGACGTTAACCCCCTAATGACCACATAAATCAATACAATGCACATGTTAACCCCTTAATGGTCAAATAAATAAAATGTAGACATTAACCCCTTAATGATCAAATAAATCAATAAAATGCAGATGTTAACCCCTTAATGATCAAATAAATGTAAAAATAAATAAATAGATGTTAACCCCCCAATTGTGAAACAAACTGATACAGAAAGTGTAACTGTTAACCCCTTAATGAGCAAATAAATCAATAAAGTGTAGATGTTAACCCCTTAATGATCAAATACATCAATACATTGTAGCTGTTAAGCCTTAATGATGAAATCAAGTAATACATAAGGTGTAGATGTTAACTCCTTAATGATCAAATTAATGAAATGTAGACGTTAACCCCGTAATGATCAGATACATCAATATAATGCAGCTGTTAACCCCTTAATGATCAAATTAATGAAATGTAGACGTTAACCCCTTAATGATCAGATACATCAATAAAATGCAGCTGTTAATCAAAAATAATAATAAAATGTAGATGTTAACCCCAAATTATGAAATAAAGTAATACATAAGATGCAGATGTTAACCCCTTAGCCTTAATGATCAAATAAATTAATCAATATAATGTAGCTATTAACGCCTTAATGGTGATATAAAGTAATAAATAAAATGTAGATGTTAACCCCTTGTTAATGCAATTACAAAAAATGCAGCTGTTAACCCCTTAATTATCAAATAAATCAATATATTGTTGCTGTTAACCCCTAATGAAATAATGTAATACATAAAATGTAGACGTTAACCCCCTAATGACCAAATAAATCAATAAAATGCACATGTTAACCCCTTAATGGTCAAATAAATAAAATGTAAACATTAACCCCTTAATGATCAAATAAATCAGTAAAATGCAGATGTTAACCCCTTAATGATCAAATAAATTAAAAACATTTTAGATGTTAACCCACAATCATGAAATAAACGAATACAGAAAGTGTAGCTGTTAACCCCTTAATGAGCAAATAAATAAAAAAAATGTAGATGTTAACCCCTTAATGATCAAATACATCAATAAATTGAAGCTGTTAATCCTTAATGATGAAATACATACGATGTAGATGTTAACACCTTAACCACTTAAGGACCCGCTCACGACTATATACGTCCTGTATTTAAAGATGGATATGTCGGTAACCGCAGCAGCTGCTGCCACATCCAAGATATCCATCTTTTCCTTGAGTGCTCCTGTAAATAGTGGTAACAGTGGTCTCCGTTGCGGATTTGCCGCAAGATCACCGTTATTGGCGGTGGGAGAGCCCCCCCCGCCACTCTCCCGCGCCCTCCGCCACTTACCGGAGTCGTCGGTAGCGGTGAAGGCGATCGGTCCTGTCCCCTGCTCGGCTGGGATACGTGTGAGGGCAAGATGGCCCCCACCCGACCCCATAGCATAGCAGGGCGGAAGTGACGTCAAAATGTCACTTCCGCCCATGCTTTTTAAAGCAATATTTTCTTGTTGTCATTTTTTCAAATGATAATTTTTTTATTTATTTTTTGCATTTAAGTCTAAATATGAGATCTGAGGTCTTTTTGACCCCAGATCTCATATTTAAGAGGACCTGTCATTCTTTTTTCTATTACAAGGGATGTCTATATTCCTTGTAATAGGAATAAAAGTGATCAATTTTTTTTTAAGTGTAAAAATTAATAAAATAAATAAAAATAAATAAGAAAATTGTTTGTTTTTTTTAAAGCGCCCCGTCCCGACAAACTCGTGCGCAGAAGCGAACACATACATGAGTAGCGCCTGCATATGAAAACGGTGTTCAAACCACACAAGTGAGGTATCACCGCGATCGTTAGAGCGAGAGCAATAATTCTAGCCCTGGACCTCCTCTGTAGCTCAAAAGATGCAACCTATAGAATTTTTTAAACGTCGCCTATGGAGATTTTTAAGGGTAAAAGTTTGACGCCATTCCACGAGCGGGGCATAATTTTGAAACGTGACATATTGGGTATCATTTTACTCGGCGTAACATTATCTTTCACAATATATAAAAAAAATTGGGCTAACTTTACCGTTGTCTTATTTTTTATTTCAAAAAAGTTAATTTTTTCCAAAAAAAAGTGCGCTTGTAAGACCGCTGCGCAAATACGGTGTGACAAAAAGTATTGCAATGACCGCCATTTTATTCTCTAGGGTGTTAGAAAAATATATATATAATGTTTGGGGGTTTTAAGTAATCTTCTAGCAAAAAAAAAATGTTTTAGTCTTGTAAACGCCAAATCTGAAAAACAGCCAAGGTCCTTAAGTGATCACATGAATGAAATGTAGATGTTAACCCCTTAATGATCAGAAACATCAATAAAATGCAGCTGGTAACCCCTTAATGATCAAAAATAATAATAAAATGTAGCTGTTAACCCCAAATTATGAAATAAAGTAATACATATGATGTAGACATTAACCCCTTAATGATCAAAAAACAAACAAATCTGAAAAGAGTAGCTGTTACCACCTTTATGATGAAAAAAAGTAATACATAAAGTGCAGATGTTAAACCCTTATTAATGAAATAAATAAAGTGCAGCTGGTTACCCCTTAGTGATCAAATACATCAATAAAATGTAGATATTAACCCCTGAATGATCAAATACACCAATAAATTGTAGCTGTTAATCCTTATTGATGAAATCAAGTAATACATAAAATGTAGATGTTAACCCCTTAATGATCAAATGAATGAAATGTAGATGTAAACCCCGTAATGATTGGCTACATCAATAAAATGCAGCTGTTAACCCCACTAATGATCAAAAATAATAATAAAATGTAGCTGTTAACCCCAAATGATGAAATAAAGTAATACATAAGATGTAGATGTTAACCCCTTAATGATCAAACAAACCAAAAAAATCTGAAAAAGGTATCTGTTACCACCTTTAGCCCTGGTTCACACTGGGCTGCGGGAGTGAAGCCGTGCGAGTTCAGCTGAACTCGCACGATTTCACTCCCGCCGGCAGTCCTGATTTCGGCCGCGATTTAAAAGACATCTGTGCAGGTTTCTGCACAGATGTCTATGTAAATCGCGGCCCTAAATCGCAAAAAGTAGTACAGGAACTACTTTTTGAAATCGGTGCAGCGCCGCAGATGCGGCGTCGAACCGATTAGGACAGTGTCATTGCCGACAATTGCCGGCAAATGCCGCCGATTTGAGATGCGATTTCACAAGTGAAATCACATCTCAAATCGAAGCAAATTGTACCCAGTGTGAACCTGGGCTGATGATGAAAGTAATACATAAAGTGCAGATGTTAACCCATTTTTAATGATTTCAATAAAATGCAGCTATGAACTCCTTATAATGGAATAAATCAATGCATAGAATGCAACTGTAAACCCCTAATGATAAAATAAATCAATCAATAAAATTTAGATGTTACCCCCTTTATGATGAAATATATAAAATACAAATGTTAACCCCTAATGATGAAATATCAATCAATACAATTTAAATGGTATCCCCCTTGGGGTTGTTTACCCCCACGATCCCTGCGCATAATGTATGGTTCCTGTATGTGCATTTACATGCATTTGTGTCACATTTTTTAGACATTGTTTATGTTTTTTTCTTTGTTTTACAGAGTTGCATTTGCATGCATATGCAGTGTTTCCTTATGTATTTAAGCGCAACCCTTTTTTCATGTAGACTAGAGTAATAGAGGGTTATAACCTCTGTCAGTTTTCTTTTTTTGCCACCTGTGTCCCATAAGGGAGAGTTCCCTTTACTGCCTGTCCCATAGCCAAGACAGGAAGTTGTCACTAGAACTAGTGTCCCCATTGGAAGATTTCCTCTCTATTCCTGTTCTGGTGATAACCCAAAATTTGGGATTTACTTTCTAATTAAATGATAATGGTAAACAGAACCCCCTAACAGGGGGCACATACAGCAATATAAACCTGACAAGGGGTCTAATCCCTAAAACTAAAATAAAAGTTTTGCCTTTAGTTATACTTTATGGATGAAATAAATGAGATGCAACTGTTAACCCCCTAATGCCTGACGGTAAAACAAACCTTACTCCTGAACCCAATTTTGCACCTTAGGCATGTGTTAGTAAAACTTTACATGCCTGGGGCATCCAATCAGGGAAAGACCCACAGTCCTTGAAGATCTAATTTATCTAGTATAATATATATAGGTTAATGGTAACGAATAATGTCAGTTTTGTAGGCACTGATATAAGCAACCCACATAGTGTTACTAGGTTGGGGCCTGTATTACCAGGGGGCGGCTTTTGCTGGAGGGGTGGTGGTTTGCAGTAAACTGGAATGGGGCTATAATGCTGCTGTGGAGAGGCCCATACTACTAGACTGGACACTGGGATGTTTCTTTCAGGCAGACATAGTCCCTGAGCTGACCCTACTCGCCAGGAATCTCTCCCTGTTCTATGCATTTTCCCTAACCTGCGGGGTCACTGTACCTGCCCTAAAACTGGCAAATGACGTGGGTCACCCTATTTGATAGTGTCCCACATTAAGAAGGCCACCTGTGAGACTAATGGAGTCCATAAGGGGACAATTCTCCTAACAGACTCCAATCTGTCTGTAATAGTAGCACAGTGCCACCTACAGGATGGAGGAGAAACCTTCACCAGCCTACATAACATGTTTCCCCAAAAATAAGACTGAGTCTTATATTAATTTTTGCAACAAAAAACACACAAGGGCTTATCTATGTCTCCTGTCTTCTCTCCTCATCTCCCTCTGTCAGCTCAGAACTCATCATTATGACATCTTTTATCCCCAAAAAAAATGTGTAATCTGTTTTGCAAAAATGTTATATAATGTCCAGTGAAGTGTCCTTTTGTAACTTTATTGTCGAAAATACCTTATTTACAGGGCTTGTGATCCACCGCAGCTCCTATTCCCCACTCCGAGCACTCCCGAGGGGAGGGCTGAGATGCCTGCTGACGTCAGCCATGCTCCAAGTACTTCTGAGGGAAGGGCCGAGATGCCTGTTGACATCAGCTCCACTCCGAGCACTGCCGAGGGAAGGCCTGAGATGCCTGCCTGAAAGGACAGGTTATCCTATTGGACGCCAAGGAGGAGGAGGGAGGAGAAGCACGGTGGAAGCCACCTGGATGCAGAGGAGGAGGAGAAGACGTGATGAAAGCCGCGGCTCGCCGCCTATCACTCATAGGAGCGCTGCCCGCCCATGACCTAGGTGGGGTAAGTGCATGGGTGGGTAGTTGTTTGATGGAAAAAAACACCAGCCTCCACTGCCAAGATGCCTGCTGATGTCAGCCCGTCCTGAGCACTGCCGAGGGAAGGGCCGAGATGCCTGCTGATGTCAGCCCCGCTTCGAGCACTGCTGAGGGAAGGGCCGAGATGCCCGCTGATGTCATCCCGGCTCCGAGCACTGCCAAGGAAAGGGTCGAGATGCCTGCTGACGTCAGCCCAGCTCCGAGCACTGCAGAGGGAGGGGCCGCTGACGTCAGCCCAGAGGAGAGGAGAAGATCTCCAGCGGGTCACCTGAGTGCCCAGCGGCACTGTAAATAAAGTATTTTCGACAATTAAGTTACAAAGCGGATTATACTGTATATTTGTACATAGGCTTTACTATGGCTTATTTTCGGGGTAGGGCTTATATTGCTCATAATGCAGCCCTCCCTGAAAATCAGGCTAGGTCTTATTTTCAGGGCAGGGCTTATTTTCGGGGAAACACGGTACTGTACATATCATCACAACTACCATAAAATAGAAAAGCCCTCTTCAATGTTTCACATTTTTTCATTTTTTATTTTTTTTCGAGAATAATAAACATAAAATAACGTTATGTAGAGTATGCTGCCAAAGGATGCCCGTTTGTTTATTTATACAAAACAGATAAAACATCATCAGCAGATGAAGCTACACGCTCCAAAATGGGAACTTTTCTCCAGTCATGAATGTGTAAATAGCGATGGTGGTGATGGAGTGGTCATGGAGTTCACAGTTATATTAGGAAAGGAGGAGAAGTGTGCTTGTTTGTGTAACCGACCGCAAAGCAAACAATGGAGGAAAACTAGTCTGTGCTTTATTTAGAGAGAAAAGTTCATCTTTCAGCTTTCATAACATTAAGGGCCCAGCTAATGGAGGCTCGAGGAGATATTTAAGGCCGAACTCTAGGCATACAGCTATCTACACAGTGTAAGTCTCTGGACTATTGAAGAGGGTTGGTTTTTGCCAGAAATAAATATTCTCTTTGTAAAAGAAATACAGCGGAGAATGTAAAAGACGCATGGCCCAGAGATGGTGTTGAGTCGGGAGGGGGGGTTGGGGTGTCAGAGGTAGCATGCACGCAGGGTCTTCTGAACAGGATAATAAAGTGGACCTTGACGTGAGAGTGCAAGTACCGCTAATTCCCCCCAACCAAAGATATTGGTTGTTTTTTCTTTTGGGAGTGGGTAGCTAAGCCCACAATTTTCTTCTAGCCCAGAATTACGTCAGCTTTAATGGCCCCCCCATCCCCGCCCACCTGTAACCTTCTGGCCCATATCACATGACACAGGAGCCTGAAGACCCAATCTGACAGTGCAGTTCAATCTCATGCATGCACAGTGGGAAGCCAGCTGCGAAACATCAGGAAGTCACAGATGGCACCCACAGCCAAGATGGCGACACCAAGGACCCAAAGACCAGTGGAGAACCGACCCACGTGAAAATATCACTGGACTCCTGGGCTGGCATGTGTCTGTTTCTTAAAAGTCAGCCATTGAAGTATTTGTAGCTGCTGACTTTTTCTTTAAATAAGCTATAGTTCAGGCGTTTCAAACTGGCGGCCCTCCAGCTGTTGCAAAACTACAAGTCCAATGAGGCATTGCAAGAATGACAGTTACCAGCATGACTCCCACAGGCAGAGGCATGATGGGACTTGTAGTTTTACAACAGCTGGAGGGCAACCAGTTTGAGACCCTTGCGTATAGTTCTTAAAAAATAAATAAAAAATCACCTGCAAAGCAATGTCATAATGTGCTAGTATGCAGACGTTAGAGAAAGTCCTACAAGCAGCATCTTTCGGTCGGTGCGGGAGCAGTGCATTCATCGCTCCTCCACTGCCCCTGCCATGGAAATCAATGTCGAAAAGCGCCATCATCACAGCGGTAAAGCGCTGCTAAAATTAGCGGCGCTTTACTGCTAATGCCCCACCCCAGTGTTAAAGTAGCCTTACTGAGTATGCAGCTTCTTCATCTTTTAATCCTTGCCTATGTTCCAATTTAAACTGGTGTAATAAAAATCACAATAAGCATACATTGATTAGTTTGCGCAAAAGTTATAGCGTGTACAAAATAGGGGATAGCATTTTTATTATTATTTTATTTTTTACTAGTAATACCAGTAATTTTTGTTTGGGACTGCGACATTATGGCGGACATATTGGACACTTTTGACACGTTTTTGGGACCACTGTCATTTATACAGCGATCAGTGCTATAAAATGCACTTTTTACTGTGAAAATGTCACTGGCAGGGAAGGGGTTAACACTAGGGGGCGATCAAGGAGTTAATTGTGTTCCCTAGTGTGTTTCCAACTGTGGGGGGGATGGGACTGACCTAGAGGACATGACAGATCGTGGTTCCTAGCTATTAGGAACTCATGATCTGTCTCTCCTCACAGAACAGAACAGGGATGTATGTGTTTACACACACGCGTCCCTGTTCTGCCTCTCGTGCCCGCGATCGCTCGCGGCCGACGATCATCGCGACCAACCGCCACGAGCATCGGCACCCCCGCGGTTCAGTGGACACACGCGTGCCCACTATCTCGCTTGAAGAGACCGATGTACACCTACAGCGGTTCGCGGGATCGTGCCGACCTGCCGCCGTAAAACGACGGCAGCTGGTCGGCAAGTGGTTAAATAAGAATTCCAGGTATGGAATTTTTTTTAATTCTTGATTTTCAAGATGAAGAAAGTTTCCAATATGCACCAAAAACAAAGCAACAGATACCTTCATCAAAGAATGTACAAAACAAGAATGCGCAGGTAAGTTCTGCATAGATAATAGGTAACATCAGAGAGAACTTTAACACTCTCAGGCCTCGTACACACGGCCAAGGAACTCGACGTGCCAAACACATCGAGTTCCTCGGCCAGTTCAGCCCTGAAGCCGCCGAGGAGCTCGGCGGGACGAGAGCTCCCATAGAACAATGAGGAAATAGAGAACATGTTCTCTATTTCCTCGTCGAGCTCCTCGTCGGCTTCCTCGGCCGAAAGTGTACACACGACCAGTTTCCTCGGCAGAATTCAGCCAGAAACTCGGTCGGAAGCTGAATTCTGCCGAGGAAACTGGTCGTGTGTACGGGGCCTGAGAGTAAAATAAAAAATGAGTGTCCAAAATGAGGTAAGTAAAAAAAGTGACCAAGACTCGGTAGAGTTGGAAAGAGATGTGAGATAAAACAGACTGGGGAACGGACAAACTACCGTATTTTTCGGACCATAAGACGCACCTAGGTTTTAGAGGAGAAAAATTAGGAAAAAAAAGATTCTGACCCAAATATGTACTGAAATATTTAATAAACTATAACAGAATTATATTTCAACCATGTAAAGTGATTTTGTGAATGCCTACCCAAACACTGTTCAGATATTATCCAACTGAGATACAGGAGAGTGTTCAATCTCACTGAAATATGTCTGGCCAGTGTTCTCATTTGTTGAGGCCAAACAAAAATGATCCAGTGTGTCCCTATATCCATCCACAGCTAATGTTATATCCAGACACCTTTACGCTCATTAGACAGGTTGGTGACAAGCTCTCTTCAGCTTCTTCAGCCTGTGTTTTCTGACCATCGCTATCCCCGGTATGTGAAATGGTGGAGACGGGGGGCTGTCCATTCAGTATTCGGACTATAAGACGCAGAGACAGGGGGAAAGTGCGTCTTATGGTCCGAAAAATACGGTATTTCAGTGGACTAAAGGTGAAAAAAGCTGAAGGCGTTGCAGGGAATTGGGAGAAAACAAAAAAGGGAACAGGAGGGTGGTGGGCAGGGGGGAAAACCTTGGGTGGTGGGTCAGATGGGGAAAAGAGTTAAGTGTTAGATATGGCATTTTTTCTATAGTTACATTGGACCATCTTTATTTATAGAATTTTTTTTGGAGTGGGATCACCCTTAAAATCACACCAGACTTGAAAGACCTGGTATGAATTATGGGGGAACTTTCCACGTCGTATTTTTTCTCTATCCAGGCTTATTTGCTTGCATGGTCGGGGATTCCTGTCTGCACCTGTTGGCGTCCTTAAACCAGGGCTCGACAAATCCCGGGCGCCAGGTCGCCATGGCGACTAGAAATAGGGTCCTGGCGACTTGGCTTGGAAGGGGGGCTGGCGCCATCTGGTGGTGAGCCGTTGGTATTACAAGTTATTACCACCAGATGTGTAAGCTGGCGCCATCTGGTGGTGGCCGTTGGTATTACAAGTTAAGCATTACAAGTTAAACAGCAATTCTAATGTAATTTTTCACAATTTTCACTGCCATCTTCTTCCCTCTAATTAGAACCCCCAAACATTATATATATTTTTTATCCTAACACCCTAGAGAATAAAATGGCGATCGTTGCAATACTTTCTGTCATGCCATATTTGCGCAGCGGTCTTACAAGCACACTTTTTTGGGAAAAAATTACACTTTTTTTAATTAAAAAATAAGACAACAGTAAAGTTATCCCCATTTTTAAAAATATTATGAAGGATAATGTTACGCCGAGTAAATTCATACCCAACATGTCACGCTTCAAAATTGCGTCCGCTCGTGGAATGCCGACAAACTTTTACCCTTTAAAATCTTCATAGGCGACGTTTAAAAAAATCTACAGGTTGCATGTTTTGAGTTACAGAGGAGGTCTAGGGCTAGAATTATTGCTCTCGCTCTACCAATCGCGGTGATACCTCACATGTGTGGTTTGAACACCGTTTACATATGCGGGCGCTGCTCACGTATGTGTTGTCTTCTGCGCGCAAGCTCGTCGGGACGGGGTGCGTTTTCTGGCTCCTAACTTTTTTAGCTGGCTCCTAGATTCCAAGCAAATTTGTCAACCCCTGCCTTAAACAACCATTGGGCGATGGGAGGCTGTCTTTTATATTAGTAGAAGTAATTCTATACATGATGCTTGTTTACAAACCAAACCTAATTCTCACCCCTACTCCTACTAGTACTTTAGGATTACCATAAGGATCCAGGGCCACCCTTTTCAGGCTTTTTATATAAGACCGCCAGGCTCTACCAACAATCAAAATATCACTCTTGGGTGGATTGACCCTTTGGAGTTGAAAGCTATATGTGCAAAACAAAAAAGTTAGTGACAGTCCAGACAGTTGTACATTTTAGCTCTTTCGCCAACTTTTCCGCTGTCCTTTGCCTACAAACATTGTGGCTGATTTACGAAAAAGAGTTAAGAATCTCCACTCTATTCACTTCAATTCTCCAATAATGTGAAAAGCAAATCCCTGTTTAATTATTTAATCTGCACATGACTGAGTATTCACCCCATATACCGTATTTATCTGCCTATAGCGCGCAACCGGCGTATAACGCGCACCCCTAATCTAGACGTGAAATTCCTGGATTTTTTTTTATTACTTACAGTTTTGGTGTTTGCCCGGCGTCCATCGGCGGCCTTGTCCGGTCCGGCGTCCGTCTGCGGCCTTCATGGTGTCCTCCCCGTTTCTCCCGCGCTGTCTCTGAGCCGATCCCCGCTTCCCGCACTGTGTTTGAACACCGCCGCCGACATATACCGAGCGCAGCACACTCGGGCACGCTCGGCCACGCTCGGCTCCTCTTGGCTCTTCTCGCATAACCGCGAGAGGAGCCAAGCCTGGCTGAGTGTACCTAAGTGTACTGCGCTCGGTATATGTCGGCGGCGGATTCAAACACAACGCGGGAAGCGAGTATCGGCATATATCGCGCACCCACGATTTTGCCCTGATTTTAAGGGCAAAAAAGTGTGCGGTATACGCCGATAAATACGGTAATTATATCGGAGACCATTGTCACCACAACAAATTGATTGAAAATCTCATGTTAAAATTGTCAGAAGAACAAGAGGAGAGCGCAAATCTTCCAATGGCACATCTGTTGTCAAATAGGGAATTTCTGCTTATTCTGTAGTAAGCAACTTTCATCTCCAGGACAGGAAGTAAAGTGAAATCTCAAACTGAACACAGCTACAATTTATTGAGGGAAGATTCTCAACTCCTATGCCGCGTACACACGATTGGTCAAACCGATGAGAATGGTCTGATGGACCATTTTCATCGGACCAAACCGATCGTGTGTGGGCCCCATCGGTTATTTATCCATAGGTTAAAAAAAAGCAATCTTGTTTTAAATTTAACCGATGGATTCCTAACCGATAAAAAAAAAAAACGATCGTTAGTAGGCACGTCCATCGGTTAAAAATCCATGCATGCTCAGAATCAAGTCGACGCATGCTTGGAAGCATTGAACTTCGTTTTTTTCAGCACGTCGTTGTGTTTTACGTCACCGCGTTCTGACACGATCGGTTATTTAATCAATGGTGTGTAGGCGTGACGGACTATCAGTCAGCTTCATCGGTTAACCACTAAAAACGGTTCATCAGACCATTCTCATCGGATGGACCGATCATGTGTACAGGGCTCTATAGTAATCAGCAAAAAATTGTTTCTTAAATGAAGGAATGTTTTAAATTACACATTTCTTCAGACTCCTATTTTATGTGTCTACAGCAGCCATTCTGAACCAGTTTTCCGTGGATTCCTAGCTTTCCTTCTGAAGTTGCTAGTGGTTCCTTGACCTGTGGATGATGGCCTCCAATTTGATGGTGCCTGGATAGTTCCAGATCCAATGTCACTTGGCCATACCAGTAACATGACACTAATTATCTTTTTAGATACCTGTAAGAGTGACATCCCACTGACCACCACTGTAAGGGGTGCATTCTTCCCATTGACCACTAAAGTAAGGGGGGTATTCTTCCCACTGACCACCAATGTAAGGGGGGTATTCTTCCCACTGACCACCAATGTAAGGGGGATATTCTTCCCACTGACCACCAATGTAAGGGGGGTATTCTTCCTACTGACCACCATTGTAAGGGGTGTATAACTGTAAGGCCCCTATCACACTGAGCGCGGGAGGTGCAGTGGCGGTATAGCGGTGCGATTTTTAGCGCCGCTATACCGTCGTATTTACCGCGATATTCGGACGCTAGTGGTGCGGTTTTAACCCCTGCTAGCGGCTGAAAATGGGTTAATACCGCCCACAAACCGCGGCTACAGCCACGGTTTGCGGGCGGTATAGCCGCGCTGTCCCATTGATTTCAATGGGAATGAGGGGTAAAGGAGCGGTATACACACCGCTCCTTTACCGCTCCAAAGATGCTGCTTGCAGGAGATTTTTTTTCCTCCCGCCAGCGCATCTCCTTTATGTGAAAACCCTCGGGCTTGCACATTGAGAATGCTGGGGCAGGATTATTTCAGGCGTTATTTATGCGCTGTTTTTAGTGCTAAAATGCCCGAAATACGCCTCAGTGTGAAAGGGACCTAAGGGAGTTTTTCTTCCCACAGATCACCTTTCTTCCCAGTGATCACTATTATTAGGGGGATATTCTTCTCACTGACCACCTCTGTAAGGTAGGTATTTTTCACACTGGCTATCACTCTAGGGTGGTATTCTTCACACTGATTACCAGTGTAAGGAGGTATTATTCACATTGACCTCTTTTGTAAGGGGGATATTCTTCAGACTGACCTCCTCTGTTAAGGGGTATTCTTCACACTGACCGCCAATTGAAGGGGGTATTCTTCACACTGACCGCCAATTTAGGGGGGGTATTCTTCACACTGACCGCCAATATAGGGGGGGTATTCTTCACACTGACTGCCAATTTAAGGGGTATTCTTCACACTGACCGCCAATTTAAGGGGGTATTCTTCACACTGACTACCACTGTAATGTGGGTATATATCACACTGACCATAACTGTAAGGGGGTATTCTTCACACTCACAAGTCACAACCACATTAAGAGGGGTTATTTTCCCATTGACCACCACTCTAAGGGGGATATATTTATTGCACTGACCTCCTCTGTAAGAAGGGTATTCTTCACACCGAATCTCCTCTGTAAGAGGGGTATTCTTCCAACTGGCCACCACTGCCAGGGAGGTATTCTTAACGCTGACAACCGCTGTTAGGGGGGTATTCTTCCCACTGACCACCACTATAAGAAGAGTATTCTTTACACCAACAACCAATGTTAGGGGGTATTCTTCACACTGACCACCACTGTAAGGGGGGTATTTTTCACACCGACTGCCACTGTAAGAGGAGTAATCTTCACACCAGGAGCCACTGTTAGAGGGGTATTCTTAACACTGACCACCACTGTAAGGGGGGGTATTCTTGCCACTGTATGGGGGTATTCTTTACACTAACTTGAAACGTAAGCAGCATTTTTTTACCACTGATTCCTGATGATTTGGTTTTAGCATAGTGTTCCCTGAGACCTAAAAATTATTTAAAGGTTTGCGAAAGTTTGGTTTACATAGAAAGAGAAAGCAGCAAAGAACAGAAAGGAAAACTTCTGTGTAGCTTTAACAGTTGAAGTGTTACTACAACAAACATGGTCATACATGATTGTTTCTCTCCAGGCTGGGAATGACTTCATACATGCGGCACACTCAGATAGTCAATGTTTGTTACAGAGATATGGACACTAATGTGGGCTGTTCGCTGGTAAAAAGAAAACTGATCTGAACATAGTAAATCACATTTCCATATAGTCCTTTGAGGGACACAAGAATGTAGTATGTTTTTAAAATCTCCTAAAAGCAGCAGAATAACCTAATTGTCAATGATTTACTATAATCTTGTGTCCCCCAATGAGATTGTACCGTAAGTACGAAAATCAAATTTTCTTTATCGTGCATTAAAAGGACACAGAAACGTGCTAGTCTTATGACAGCTGGGTTATACTGATGCCTTCAGGAGGTTAAAGTGATTCTACAGGAAAGGATTCAAAAATGTTATGCATCCCTGCTCTGGCTGTGTGGACTAAACACGGGATCAAACGTATCTCTCAAATAGTGGATCCCTATGTCCCTCAACCAGTCTATCTGAGGACATCATTTTAGTTATTGTCAGCCCTCCCATGCCTTCAATAGTCGATTCGCATGGGCTTCTATTAGGTAATGGAGTCAGAGCTTAAACAGGTTCTCAGAACAGATTGCACTGTCCACATCTCACATCTATGCTCATCTAATGTTGGTAGCCCTACCTCCTTTCCAACCACTTCGATACAAGTGGCTATGGAATGCTCCACATTTAGACAATGATGATTGGGATTATATATGGAATCTCTCGTTTAAAGCGCTTGTTCTTTACTTGATAGATGGATTGAGTTCAAAATAGTGCACAGAGCCTATTTTACCCCCCTCTAGACTACACACACAAATCCCCATTCTGGCTCTCGTGCCCGCGATCGCGGGTGGCCGGCTTTGATCGCACCCGCCGGCCACATGCATTGGGTCCCCTGCCGTGCAGTGGGCGCACGCAGGGCCGGCCTTAGGTGTTCAGGCGCCCTGTGCGAGCTAATCCCGTGGCGCCCCCCCCCCCCATCTTCACCCCCTCGTCACCTAAACATACACAAAGAGGACAAAAATATTTGTAACAAATAATTTGTTTTAATAAACAGACAATTTTAGTGCATGTGCAAACAATCCATGCATCTCTATGGACCCTTTCACACTGAGTCCTGCAAGCAGCATCTTTGGAGCAGCTTTTGGCCGCTAAAAAAAACGCTACAAAAACGCCCCTCTCTGTAAAAATGCCTTAGGCCCCTTTCACACTGAGGCACTGCAAAAACACATAAAGCACTTGTTAGGCAACACAGTTAAGCCTTTAATTGCCCTAGATCAGGGGTCTCAAAACTGCGGCGTGGGGGCCAGATGTGGCCCTTTACTTGCTTTTATCTGGCCCTTGGGGCAATATTTCATCTTCTGACATACAAAATGGGGCACAATTCCTCCTAATGACACCAACAATGGGGCACAATTCCTCCTAATGACACCAACAATGGGGCACAATTCCTCCTAATGACACCAACAATGGGGCACAATTCCTCCTAATGACACCAACAATGGGGCACAATTCCTCCTAATGACACCAACAATGGGGCACAATTCCTCCTAATGACACCAACAATGGGGCACAATTCCTCCTAATGACACCAACAATGGGGCACAATTCCTCCTAATGACGCCAACAATGGGGCACAATTCCTCCTAATGACACCAACAATGAGGAACAATTTCCTTCTAATAACACCAACAAAGGGGCACAGTTCCTCCCAATTACACCAACGATGGGTTATTACTCCTCTCACTGACACCACAAAATGTGGCATTGTTTAATGCGTCACTGGTTCCCACAAAGTGTCAGATTGTCCGTCGCAATATCGCAGCCCCGCTATAAGTCACTGATCTCCTCCATTACTAGAAAAAAAAAGAAATTCCATAAATATATCCAATAGTTTGTAGACACTTATTAGGATATTTTGTACCAAAAACATTGGCCTAAATCAGTGGTCTCCAAAATGCAGCCCGGGGGCCAGATGTGGGCCTTTGCTTGCTTTTATTTCAGCCCTTGGGTACAATTCCTCCTACTGCCACCAATGATGGGACACAATTCATCCAATGACACTGATAATGGGGCACAATTTCTCCCAATGACGGGACACAATTTCTCCTGACAACACCGATTATAGGGCAACCATTACTCCCACTGACATCAATGATGGGACACAATATCTCTTAATGACACCAATTATGGGGCACAATTTCTCCCATTGACACCAAAGATGGAGCATTGTTTTTTCCCCACTGACATCAGGACCTTTTGTACTCCAAATGGCCCTCCTGAAGCACAAAAAAAAAATTGAATAACGCCCCTTTCACACGTGCGGACCGTATGTCCGCACTTTCATCTGTCCGTTGCGGATGAAAACGGGACATACATGGGTCCCTATGTGATTACGGGTGTCAGCCGTAATTTGTCCGCCTCCGCAAAATTGGACGGAAGAAATCCTATTTTTCTTCCGTCTGCCGGATCGGATGAACACGGACATACGGTCCGTATTCATTCGATCCCCCATAGGGGAGAGCGGAGGAAAGACAGGGCGGTCCCTGCACAGTGTGCGGGGACCGCCCTGTCAGTTGCCAGCTCAGCGGGGATTTTACGAAGGATCCCCGCTGAGCTGTACGGACACACGGAGGCGGATCATTACTGATCCGCCCCGTGTGAAAGGGGCCAAAGTTATATAGCAGAAAGTAACATTTTCTTTTTCTTTTTTTCAAATTTGGTCTTAAAAAAAAATATATAAATAAAAAAACAAGGAAAAAATAAAATAACGCAGAGGTGATCAAATACCACAAGAAAAAAAATACAAATGTTATTTGTGTACAGCGTCGCATGACCCTGCGGTTGTCAGCGTAAGTTACACAGTGCACATTGCAAAAAATGGCCTGTCATGAAGGGGGGGTAAATCTTCCAGAGGTCACGTGGTTAATCAGGGATTTACGCCCCCCCCCCCCCCCCCTTCATGGCAGGCCATTTTGTCTATGTGCACTGCATTACTTAAGCTGACAACTGCGGGTGGTTTTTGATCACCTCTGTGTTTTATTTTTTTCCTTTTTTTCCAACAAAAGACCATTTTTTTTTTACGTTTTTTTAAAAAAACTGGCTCACATCTGGTGCCTGGGAAACAGGTGAGGTGGGAGGAGGGATGACACCTATCAGCCTTCTAGATAAGGTGGAGGGGACGGGCGGCCTTACCATTACTTTTCTTCAGTCCCGTCCTGTTCTGGTCCCGCCGTTAGACTTTGAACTGCATGCATTACGCATGCACGCAACGGCGCCGCGCTACCCAGGACAGTACCACCTGACCTGAGACAAGACGCGGAGGAGCGGAGGAGAGGAGGAGGAGGAGGGAGGAACGGAGGGCGTGCCAGCCAGCAGGGACCAGTGTGAGTGTCTTGTCAGACACTTCGGGCGCGTCGGCGCCTCCCCCCCTCTGCAGCGCCGGGTGCCGTGCTGGCTGCCTGCTGAGCAGGGACCCGGACGGCGGCCTCCCGGCACACATCATTTATTTATTTAAAATGATTGCGAGCTGTGACGGCCGCACAGCGCCCCCGTTGTCATGGCGCTCTGTGCGGTCGCACAACCCGCACACCGCAAAGGCCGGCCCTGGGCGCACGCGCCTGCTATGGCTCCTGAAGGTGTTTTGTGGGAACTAACTACTTACCCCAATAGTATGTGACTCACCTCCCATTCTTTTTATATTATTCCTTAAACAATTAGTATGGGCAGTGGCGGCTGGTGCTCAAATTTTTTTGGGGGGGCGCAAACGTAAAAAAAACAACAACAATTGCAGCCTCACTGTGCCCATTAAATGCAGCCACTGTGCCCATCAAATGCAGCCACTGTGCCCATCAAATGCAGCCACTGGGCCCACCAAATGCAGCCACTGGGCCATCAATTGTCACCACTGTGCCATGCCATCAAACGCAGCCACTGTGCCATCAATTGTCACCACTGTGCCATGCCATCAAACGCAGCCACTGTGCCATCTATTGTCACCACTGTGCCATGCCATCAAACACAGCCACTGTGCCATCAATTGTCCCCACTGTGCCATGCCATCAAACGCAGCCACTGTGCCATGCCATCAATTGCAGCCACTGTGCCCATCAACTGTCGCCACTGTGCCAATTGTCGCCACTGTGCCCTTTAATTGTCGCCACTATGCCAATTGATGCCACTGTGCCCTTTAATTGTCGCCACTGTGCCCATTGTCACCACTGTGCCCATTGATGCCACTGTGCCCATTGTCACCACTGTGCCCATTGATGCCACTGTGCCCATTGTCGCCGCTGTGCCCATTGTCACTGCTGTGCCCTGTAAAATGCCCCCTTCCCCCCGCCCGGCACTTACCTTTCTGGGGGTCAGCCATTCTCCTTCCACGCCCCTCGATGTCTTCTCCCGCCCTCGATGACGCTTCAGCCAATCGGTGAACCTGATTGGCTGAGACGCCTGTCAGTCTTATCCAAGGAACGCAACCCCCGTACGTCCCTTAGATACGTTTCTGGAAACAGAATACAGCCCGAGGGCTGTACTCCGAAACAATACAAGTAAAAAATGCGCAAATAAACAATGTCTCAGATATCAAGTCAGCACCATATGAAAAAGAGGGGGGGGGCGGCAAAGTCAGTGGGTAATAGTTTATATTGGCTGGCAAAGGTGGGTAATTGGAGTCTGTAGGTTAATTGATGAGGGTACACACTCTCAGGGCTGCCATCAGAGGGGAACAGAAACGATGTTCCAATTCTATGGGAAAACAACAAGGGAAGAGGCTCTGGGTGTAGTGGTTAAAACAATTTTAATAGTAAAACATAAGCAATGGTCACTCACATTTTTGAAGTGACAAATAGGCATGTAGATAGTAATCCCAAGGAGGGGAGAGGTGTCATCCGGCCGTCACTGTCATCCAGGGTCTGCTGGAGCGCTGTGTGGGGAGGTTTCACTGTCACCGCTGATGGAGTTAGCCGGCTGCGATGGAGGATCCTCAAACCGAGGCTTGGAGCGCAGGTGGACAGCAGGCGAGGGATGATGGCATCACCGGGTATGCGACGCGTTTCTGAGTGGACAGGCAACGAATGACGTGGCTGCCGCACTCCTTTTTCAAGCATATTGGAGGGGGGACGTGGAGCTAGTTTTGAGCCTTCGGCCTCCGTGCACTCTCCATCGCATCACGCCTTCGTTTTGCTCCACCCTGTCTCCTCCCCATTCGGCCTGCTCAGCGCTCCAGCAGACCCTGGATGACAGTGACGGCCGGATGACACCTCTCCCCTCCTTGGGATTACTATCTACATGCCTATTTGTCACTTCAAAAATGTGAGTGACTATTGCTTATGTTTTACTATTAAAATTGTTTTAACCACTACACCCAGAGGCGCCTCTTCCCTTGTTGCTGTACTCCGAAAGCCTATCAAAGCCAGCGGCTCTGATAGGCACTTCCACACAGCCAACCAGCTGCCGTTATTCAGGTGTCCGGCGCTCACCATCTGGCCATCTGAATAGTCGGCGGCAGCGGCAACAATAACATAGATTCATGCAATGCATGAATCTATGTTATTGTAATCACTGAGTATGGGTGTCACTTCCCATCTCCTTTATATTAACCCTTACCCCAATAGTATGGGACTCAACTACCATCCCCTTTATATTATCCCTTACCCCAATAGTATGGGACTCAACTACCATCCCCTTTATATTATCCCTTACCCCAATAGTATGGGACTCAACTACCATCCCCTTTTTATTCTCCCTTACCCCAATAGTATGTGACTTACCTCCCATCCCATGAATATTATTCCTTACCCCAGTAGTATGGGACTCACCTACCATCCCCTTTATATTGTCCCTTACCCCTATAGTATGGGACTCATCTACCATCCCCTTTTTATTATCCCTTACCCCAATAGTATGTGACTTACCTCCTATCCCCTTTATATTATCCCTTACCCCAATAGTATGGGACTCACCTACCATCCCCTTTATAACATCCCTTACTCATTATTCCTGTAATAATTTATGCAGTCCCCTACAACACACAATAACTCCTTAATTGCTTTAGTAATGCTAAAATGTATTTGTTCCTATCAATAAAGTATATCTGAATCTTGAGAAAGAGTAAAAGAGAAACAGAAAGAGAGAGGGAGATTGCATATTTTATGGTTAAACATATTGCAGTTGAACATATGTTTAGGTCAGCTTTCTAAATATTACACATAAATATTAAATACACCATACTATATTGAGCCAAAGAACGTTTTTTTTTTTTTTGTTTTTTTTTAACGATGGCAGCATTCGTAATTCAGAAACAGCTTTCAAAATATTGCAGTACCACCCTTATTCCACTTGACGGCAGTGTTTCCTCTTTTGTGAGAGTTATATGAGTTCCTATTCCAAGAAAAAGAAACTAAATAGCCTTTAAATAAAAAAAAAAAAAAAAAAAAGCAAAAAAAATCCTTAACCAACTTTTTTTTTCCCAACCCAGCTAAACTGACAGTGTCTGCTGGTAACACAGGTTCCCCATAAAACCTGGGGTCCAATCTGCAACCCAAGGGCCACATGCAGCCCCTTGGTGTTTGCTGTGTAGCCCTTGGACTTCAGCAGTCTTTAGTGGGAGAGTATTGCTTTTCTTTAAACAGCAGTGATCTCTACTAGCTTTGTGTAGTATACCCCTCAGTCTCTCACTTGTCTTGTGCATTACATGTAGTGTACGTAATGTGTGGCCAATGCTAATGTGAAGGCAGGCTCAGACTAATTGGGGGCTAGGGTGGGCAGTGCCCACCTAGATTATAGTTGCCTTTATAATCAGGCACTCTGATGGGAACCTAATGTAAGGGGGACTTTGATGGATACTTTGATGTAAGGGGGGACTTTAATGGAGACCTTCATGTAAAGGGGAATCCGATGGGGACCTTAATGTAAAGAGGTGCTTTGATAGGGACCTTGATGTAAGGGGGGATGCTAATGGTAACCCTTGATGCAAGGGAGAACTCTGATGGAGACCCCTGATGTAAGGGGAAACTCTGATGTAGACCCCTGATGTAAGGGGGAACTCTGATGGAGACCCCCTGATGTAAGAGAGCCCTCTGATGGGGACCCTGATGTAAGGGGGACCTTAATGAAACGGGGGAATCTGATGGGTACCTTGATGTTAGGGGGGACTCTAATGGAAACCCTCATGCCAAGAAGGAATGTGATGGGGACGTTGATGTAAGGGGGAGGGACTCTAATGATAACCCCTGATGTAAGGGGAAACTCTGATGGGGAACGCTGATGTAGGGGGGACTCTGATAGGGACCCTGATGTAAGAGGAACTCTGATAGGGACCCCGATGAAAGTGGGAACTCTGATGGGGACCCTGATGTGAGGGGGTACTTTGATTGGGACCCTGATGTGAGGGGGAACTCTGATGGGGACCCTGATGTGAAGGTGAACTCTGATGGGGACCCTGATGTAAGGGGAAACTCTAATAGGGACCCTGATGTAAGGGGGAACTCTGATGGGGACCCTGATGTGAGGGGGAACTCTGATGGGGACCCTGATGTGAGGGGGAACTCTGATGGGGACCCTGATGTAAGGGGGAACTTTGATAGGGACACTGATGTAAGGGGGCTCTCTGATGGGGACCATGATGAATGGAGGCACTCAGATGGGGACAATTATATAGGAGGCAATCGATTTAAGGTCGGTCTCTGTTGGGGACCTCAATATAAGGGAGCACTCTGATGGGAACCCTGATGTAAGGGGGCACATGTTCTAATCACCCTAATTTAATGCATAATAGTGTTCTCTGTTCACACTTATACCACCTTGATACTACCTCTGGGTCATGACTCGTAGTACAGAAGTGTGCTGAGTGAACAGGGGGTACTGGTTCCCTACATCTCTATCGTTCTATGTAACAGAGTGTCAGTGACTCACACACTGACATTTGTACTGCACCCCCAGATCAAATAGGCTAGATCCGGCCCTGTGTTAAGGGGTGCTTTGAGGACCCCTGTACCTTGGATGTTAATAACTGCTGCCATTGATGTCTGGTCCAGCAGATCATTGGATCATCAAATGATAATCTAATGGCGCGTACACACGGTCAGAATTTCCAACAGAAAAAGTCCAATAGGAGCTATTCCACAGATATTCCGACCATGTGTATGCTCCATCGGACTTTTTCTGTCGGAATTTCTGACAGACTTAGATAGAGAGCAGGTTCTCTAATTTTCCGTTGAAAATTCCGACTGAGTTTTTCCTGTTGGCAAGTCCGACCGTGTGTACGCGGCATTATATGTGTAAGAAATCTTTATACAGAGCATTAATATAGCTGTACAATGTGCCAATCATAGTGAAAATGGTTTGTGTGTGCAAATAATCATACTGCTAAACAAGCCTTAATGGCACTGAGAGATGACGTGGCATGGAATTTTTACATTTTTATTTCTATTGATAACATAGAAATGAACAAGGATAACCAAGCACTCCTAGTTACTTTATGGCTGGTTAGAGGGAGGGGCTACCAGTGACATGTCAGCGATCACTGTTCCCGATCACAGGGAACAGTAGATCCCTGACATGTCACTAGGCAGAACAGGGGAATGCCTTGTTTACAAAGGCATTCCCCTGTTCTGCCTTTGCCGACCGCATTCGCGGGCCGCCCGGGAACATCGAGTTCCCAGGATCCGCTGGCGCATTCTCGAGGCACGCGGCAGGCAAGTGCACCCACTGGGCAGCAAATTTAAAGGGACGTACAGGTACGCCCATTTGCCTGCCCGTGCCATTCTGCTGACGTGCAGCAAGTGGTTAATGGTAACCCACACTGAAAGGAATATAGAGGCCAAAATTGTTGATCACTTCTAAAATTCTTCATCACTTGTTGCATGCTTTTTCTGGGTAAAGATTTAGAAAGAACTGAACCTAAAGACAAACAGATAGTATTTTTAAAAGAAGGTCAACAATGGTAGCCTACATGCATCTCCTATTGAAATGTTCTACTAAGCTACAAGCCAATTGAATTCTCTGCTAAAACTTTGATGCCTTCCGAAGTCTAATAATAGGGTCCAAAGCTTCCAGATATGACAGGTAATGCTCTGTATGTACTTTCGCTGGATGACAGTCTAGCCTCCCTTGTCCCTTTACCCTTAGGACCCTGATCCTTGACACTAATATTTTACTATTTTACATTTTTAGACATTTGCTTTAACAATTTATGACAAAGACCATTTAGGGCAACTGAGGAATGAAGATTGTACATCAATTCAGTGATTCTTTGTGGTAAGAATGGTCAACGCGTTATTAAAGTAATTTTTTTTAAATTAAAATAATAAACATGTTATACTCACCTGCTCTGTGCAATGCTCCTCACAGGTACAACACTGAATTGAAAGAGGAGTCAGGTACGTATTTAGGGGGGGGGGGGGCACATATATACATTCTGTACATTAAAGTTAAAAAAAGTAAGCTTTTAGAACCACTTTAACCACTTCCGAATGACGGCTGCAGCACGGACCCCAATTGCCGGGAGGACGTTGATAGACGTCCTCCACTTCGCACGCTCCTCGCGTGCCCCTGCAGGGCGCGCTTTGATGACCTGAGTCACTGAGACTCGGGTAATCACAGATCCGAGTAAGGGGTCGGTCCCGGCCCCTTACCACGTGATCAGCTGTCAGCCAATGACAGTTGATCATGTGATGTAAACAAAGCTCACCCCGACAGCCGATCACTGGCTTAGGTTGCAAGGGACATTGGTCCCGAACAGTAAGGAGGCACATCTGCCTCTATGTGCCAATCTAAACCCACTGCCAGTGCCACCGCCCAATGCCATCTCCAGTGTCCACAGTGCCCACAAGTGCCACCTATCAATGCCCACAAGTGCCACCTATCAATGCTCACCACCATTGGTGCCTTATCAGTGCCACCTAGCAGTGCTGCCTATGAGTACCCATTATTGCCACCCATCAGTGCCCATTATTGCCACCCATCAGTGCCCATCACTGCCACCCATCGCTGCCAGCTATCAGTGCCACCTATCAATGCCACCTATTAGTGCCACTTCTCAGTGCCCACCAGTGCCACATATCAATGCCCTTGAGTGCCGCCCACCAGTGCCGCCTGTCAGTGTCCACCAGTGCTGCCTTATTGGTGACAATCAGTGCCGCCTTATCGGTGCCCATCAGTGCAGCACATCAGTGCAGCCTCATCAGCGTATATCAATGAAGAAGAAAAAATACCTGTTTGCAAAATTTCAAATTTCAAAAAATATATTTTTTTAAAAATTCTGTCTTTTTAATTTTTTAACCAAAAATAAAAACAGCAGAGGTGATCAAATACCACCAAAAGAAAACTCTATTTGTGGGAAAAAAATAATTTGGGTACAGTGTTGTATGACCACGCAATTGTCATTCAAAGTGCATCAGCGCTGAAAATTGGTCTGGGCAGGAGGGGGGGTTAAGTGCCCAGTAAGCAAGTGGTTAAGTTGTAAAATGCAACAAGATAAAGTAACAGTCACCAAAAATTCACAATGACCTGAGGAAAAAAGCTTAATCGATAAAATACACAAATGAAAGAAAAACGCATAGTGCCTAGGGTGACCACATTTCCATACAGCCATTCAGGGACACCCCCCCCCAGCAAGCAGCGGTCGGTGACATCACAAGGAGACAGTGCCGCCATATGACGTGGCCGAGAGGCCCCGCCCCTTACCTATTTAAGCATTTGTTTCATGTATGGAAGACCAACATTGCAGCTGCAGGCAGCCACTTAGATTCACAGAGTGTAATTGTTCTTGCGATGTTGGGCTAACATACATGAAACAAATGCTGTTTATATCTAAGGCACTAAAGTTGTATATAAAACCCTGTACTTTATACCACAAATGAAATACAAATGACACAAGGGATCTGGGGTAAAAACTGCACATACACTGACCTACCCGACTACTACACTGACCTACTGTACCTGATCCCTACACTGACCTACCTGACCACTACACTGACCTTCCTGATCCCTACACTGACCTAATTGATTGCTCCATTGAAATACCTGACCACTACACTAACCTGATTCCTACACTGACCTACCTGATCATTACACTGACCTACCTGATTCCTACCACGTCCATTGGGGGAGCATGTCAGATCCCTGAGCTCTAAGGGACTAATGCTGGGACCTGTAGTCGGTGAGGGTGAGAGAAGGGGTGGGAGAGAGAGAGAGAAGGGGTGAAAGAGAGAGAGAAGGGGTGGGAGAGAGAGAGAGAGAGAGAGAGAAGGGGTGAGAGAGAGAGAGAGAGAGAGAGAAGGGGTGGGGGAGAGAGAGAGAGAGAGAAGGGGTGGGAGAGAGAAGGGTGGGAGAGAGAGAGAGAGAGAGAGAAGGGGTGGGAGAGAGAAGGGTGGGAGAGAGAGAGAGAGAAGGGGTGCGAGAGAGAGAGAGAGAGAGAAGGGGTGGGAGAGAGAGAGAAGGGGTGGGAGAGAGAGAGAGAAGGGGTGAGGGAGAGAGAGAAGGGGTGAGGGAGAGAAGGGGTGGGAGAGAGAGAGAGAGAGAGAGAGAAGGGGTGAGGGAGAGAGAAGGGGTGCGGGAGAGAGAGAGAGAGAAGGGGTGAGGGAGAGAGAAGGGGTGCGGGAGAGAGAGAGAGAGGGAGAGAAGGGGTGCGAGAGAGAGAAGGGGTGAGGGAGAGAGAGAAGGGGTGGGAGAGAGAGAAGGGGTGGGAGAGAGAGAAGGGGTGGGAGAGAGAGAGAGAGAGAGAGAAGGGGTGGGAGAGAGAGAGAGAGAGAGAGAGAGAGAGAGAGTGGGAGAAAGAGAGAGAAGGGGTGGGAGAAAGAGAGAGAAGGGGTGGGAGAAAGAGAGAGAAGGGGTGAGGGAGAGAGAGAGAGAGAAGGGGTGGGAGAGAGAGAAGGGGTGGGAGAGAGAGAGAGAGAAGGGGTGAGGGAGAGAGAGAGAGAGAAGGGGAGAGAGAGAGAGAGAAGGGGTGAGGGAGAGAGAGAAGGGGTGCGGGAGAGAGAGAAGGGGTGCGAGAGAGAGAAGGGGTGAGGGAGAGAGAGAATGGGTGGGAGAGAGAGAGAGAGAAGGGGTGGGAGAGAGAGAGAGAGAAGGGGTGGGAGAGAGAGAGAGAGAAGGGGTGGGAGAGAGAGAGAGAAGGGGTGAGGGAGAGAGAGAAGGGGTGGGAGAGAGAAGGGGTGCGAGAGAGAGAGAGAAGGGGTGGGAGAGAGAGAGAGAGAGAAGGGGAGAGAGAGAGAGAGAGAGAAGGGGTGAGGGAGAGAGAGAAGGGGTGCGGGAGAGAGAGAAGGGGTGCGAGAGAGAGAAGGGGTGCGAGAGAGAGAAGGGGTGAGGGAGAGAGAGAAGGGGTGAGGGAGAGAGAGAGAGAGAAGGGGTGGGAGAGAGAGAGAAGGGGTGGGAGAGAGAGAGAGAAGGGGTGAGGGAGAGAGAGAAGGGGTGGGAGAGAGAAGGGGTGCGAGAGAGAGAGAGAGAGAGAGAGAGAGAGAGAGAGAGAAGGGGTGGGAGAGAGAGAGAGAGAAAGGGTGAGGGAGAGAGAGAAGGGGTGCGGGAGAGAGAGAAGGGGTGCGAGAGAGAGAGAGAGAGAGAGAAGGGGTGGGAGAGAGAGAGAGAGAGAGAGAGAAGGGGTGGGAGAGAGAGAGAGAAGGGGTGGGAGAGAGAGAAGGGGTGAGAGAGAGAGAGAGAGAGAGAGAAGGGGTGAGGGAGAGAGAGAGAAGGGGTGCGGGCGAGAGAGAGAGAGAAGGGGTGGGAGAGAGAGAGAGATAGAGAGAAGGGGTGAGAGAGAGAGAGAAGGGGTGAGAGAGAGAGAGAAGGGGTGCGAGAGAGAGAGATAGAGAGAAGGGGTGAGAGAGAGAGAGAAGGGGTGAGAGAGAGAGAGAGAGAGAGGGGTGGGAGAGAGAGAAGGGGTGGGAGAGAGAGAGAGAGAAGGGGTGAGGGAGAGAGAGAAGGGGTGGGAGAGAGAGAGAGAGAGGGGTGGGAGAGAGAGAAGGGGTGGGAGAGAGAGAGAGAGAAGGGGTGAGGGATAGAGAGAAGGGGTGGGAGAGAGAAGGGATGGGAGAGAGAGAGAGAGAAGGGGTGAGGGAGAGAGAGAAGGGGTGCGGGAGAGAGAGAGAGAAGGGGTTTGAGAGAGAGAGAAGGGGTGAGGGAGAGAGAGAAGGGGTGAGGGAGAGAGAGAAGGGGTGGGAGAGAGAGAAGGGGTGGGAGAGAGAGAGAGAAGGGATGGGAGAGAGAGAGAAGGGGTGGGAGAGAGAGAGAGAAAAAGGGTGAGGGAGAGCGAGAAGGGGTGCGGGAGAGAGAGAAGGGGTGGGAGAGAGAAGGGGTGCGAGAGAGAGAGAAGGGGTGGGAGAGAGAGAGAGAGAAAGGGTGCGGGAGAGAGAGAAGGGGTGCGGGAGAGAGAGAAGGGGTGCGAGAGAGAGAGAGAGAGAGGGAGAGAGAGAGAGTGAGGGAGAGAGAGAAGGGGTGCGGGAGAGAGAGAGAGAAGGGGTGCGAGAGAGAGAGAGAGAGAAGGGGTGGGAGAGAGAGAGAGAGAAGGGGTGGGAGAGAGAGAAGGGGTGGGAGAGAGAGAGAAGGGATGGGAGAGAGAGAGAGAGAGAGAAGGGGTGAGAGAGAGAGAGAGAGAGAAGGGGTGGGAGAGAGAGAGAGAGAGAGAAGGGGTGGGGAGAGAGAGAGAGAGAGAGAGAAGGGGTGGGAGAGAGAGAGAGAGAGAAGGGGTGGGAGAGAGAGAGAGAGAGAGAAGGGGTGGGAGAGAGAGAGAGAGAGAGAGAGAGAGAGAGAGAGAAGGGGTGGGAGAGAGAGAGAGAGAAGGGGTGGGAGAGAGAGAGAGAAGGGGTAAGAGAGAGAGAGAAGGGGTAAGAGAGAGAGAGAAGGGGTGGGAGAGAGAGAGAGAAGGGGTGGGAGAGAGAGAGAGAAGGGATGGGAGAGAGAGAGAGAGAGAGAGAAGGGATGGGAGAGAGAGAGAGAAGGGATGGGAGAGAGAGAGAAGGGATGGGAGAGAGAGAGAAGGGGGAGAGAGAGAGAAGGGGGAGAGAGAGAGGGGTGGATGAGAGAGGGGGATGGAAGATGAGAGAGAGAGAGGGGTAGATGAGAGAGAGAGAGGGATGAGAGAGAGAGGGGGATGGAAGAGAGAGAGGGGGATGGAAGAGAGAGAGGGGGATGGAAGAGAGAGAGGGGGATGGAAGAGAGAGAGGGGGATGGAAGAGAGAGAGGGGGATGGAAGAGAGAGAGGGGTAGATGAGAGAGAGAGGGGGATGGAAGAGAGAGAGAGGGGTAGATGAGAGAGAGAGGGGGATGGAAGAGAGAGAGGGGTAGATGAGAGAGAGAGAGGGGTAGATGAGAGAGAGAGAGGGGTAGATGAGAGAGAGAGAGGGGTAGATGAGAGAGAGGGGGATGGGAGAGAGGGGGATGGGAGAGAGAGAGAGGGGGGGGTGGTGAGTGAAATTGACCCCCTAAGCTGGCCTGCAGTCCTTCCTGTACACCCTGTCCCAGCCCCTGTCTGTGGGTAGGTGTGTGTGATGCACCTACCTCCAGACTGTCCTCTGTCAGCCTGTGTTTCTTGTTGATGACAGGCACAGCTGGAGCAGACGTTGGGGGAAGGTGTGCAGGCTCTGGGAGGATGTCACTGCTGGAGCAGACGTTGGGGGAAGGTGTGCAGGCTCTGGGAGGATGTCACTGCTGCTCAGGTCTTCTCTCACTCCCTCTCGTGCTGTTCCTTCCAGTCAGCCTTCTGTTTCCCCCGGGGCCCCCACTCTCTGTTGTCCTCAGATGATGCTGCTGCTCTCCCTCTCAGATCAGAAGCTGTGTCCCTCTCTGGTATAAAGGGCAGCCTCGGAGCTCAGCTGCTTTGGGTCCCAGGAGGCAGACAGAGCAGAAGCGCGGAGGTTGGAGGAGGAAGTGAAATCCTCCCGCGCTTTCAGTTCTGAACAGAGGGGGTGCACTGCAGCCGTGATGTCACTGGTTGCTACAAGCCAAGCGGCTGTAGCAACCAGTGAGCACAATTAAAATCAGGTGGAGGTGGTTTTGCATGCTGCAAACAGCGCTTCCGCGGCTCAGACTCTGCTGAATTCATAATGACTTTACCCAGTGCTTCATTCCGGGACATTGTATTGTCCCGCAATGAAGGCATCCGGGACCAGGGACACAGATGCCAATTAAGGGACAGTCCCGGGCAATCCGGGACACGTGGGCACCCTAATAGTGCCTTTGCCACCTACAACAACCAATGATATTGCAGCTTTCATTTTCCTAGCATATCCAGAGAGAGCCGCAGAGGGATATCCTCGGGTCAGTAAACAGCGCTGAGACGTTTCACAATATACTGTATAATAGTTGTTCTTGGCTGATTGAATATAAAGGTGAGTCATCATACATCTGTTATCATAACTTATCTCTTGATAAAGGTTTATGGAGCTTTGCTCTCAATCATCTGCAAAATATTTATTAATGTGCTGCGGACACAATGAACAAAAATACCATAAAAATTACAAACATTTTTAGGTGAAAAACACGCCCTTTTTGTACCCCTGGAAACAATGACACCATAGTTGCAAACCAGAGTTAATCATTTTCAAAAGATGTAGGTAGTTTGCACACATGAGGTTAGAAGGCCAGATTCTCGTAGATCGGCGTATTTTTGTGCAGGCGTAACGTATCTATTTACGTTACGCCTCCGCAAATTAGACGGGCAAGTGCTGTATTCTCAAAGCACTTGCTCCGTAAGTTGCGGCGGCGTAGCGTAAATAGACCGGCATAAGCCCGCCTAATGCAAATTTGGAACAGGGGGGCGTGTTCTATGCAGGGCTGTGGAGTCGGTAGATAAATGTTCCGACTCCGACTCCGACTCCTCAGTTTTATGTACTTCCGACTCCGACTCCTCTGTATTAATATGCGAATGTATTTTATACATTCCTTGAGGGAAAGAAACGCAACCTACCACAGGACTACTGGCTGGGAAGCCAACAGTCTACTGTATTGCACAGTTTAAGCAAAAGACAAACACAATGAAAACAATCAAGTGACTGGATAGTAGCAGCAGGCATAAACATCAGGAACAGGATCTTTACCAGTTCAAAAATACAAACCACATTATTTGGTTGTTTTAGAACAAAAACAAAGCTTATCTATAATGAACCAAAAACAAAATCTGTAAAACCTAGAAATGGTTTATATTAATCTTGAAATGTAGTTATAGGCTTAGCAAATGCAAATCAATTCAATGTAGAGTTCTAAGGAAGAGAATTGCCTCTGCCAGATCCTTTCATAGAGGCTCTTAACCTCCCTGGCGGTATGATTCTGTCAGAAAAAAGGTGCTGAAAGCGGTACCATTATTTGCAAGGAAATTTGGCGTTTTATATTGTAGGTCTGTCATTTTTAGAAATAACTCACTTAAATCTGACCAAACAAGATTCTAATAGGCATCCCGGGTATGACATTTTTTTAAAAACAAAATTATAAATTATAATATAATAAATAATTATAAATAATTATAACAAATAATAATATAATTATAATAAAAATTATTCAATAATGTAATCAAATCAAAATCACTGAAATTTGCTCAGTTGCAGAATTGTCGCTGTCATTATTTTTTTTTTTTTATGACGAATTTCCCCACAAATCGCTATCGCACAATTCTGCAAGTGATTATAATTTATTATCGCTGTTTTTTAGCTGATCTAAAACAATTTTTGACATAAAGGGACACTTTTGGTTGCTATGGACAATCTACAGTTTGCAGGGAGAAAGAAACGTTTTTATTATATAAAATGACATGCAGGACACTGGACAGACCACTAGGGACAAGGGGGGTGTGTTTTTTTTTACATACAGTACTGTAATCTATAAGATTACAGTATACTGTATGTATAGTGTTTGTTTACTTTTTTGAATTTGGCGCCGTTCTCCGTCCCCGTGCGTCGTAACGTCGCAGGGAACGGAGATCGGCGTCACACGGAGGCACTGTGTGAATCGAGCGAGGTCCTGCTCGCTCACACAGCGCGGTGGCATCGCTGGATCCAGGGACAAGGTAAGTAAAACTCCCTGTACATCCAGCGAGGCGAGCCCGAGTCTGACTCGGGGTTACCGATCCTAGCCCAAAAATCTCACCCCGAGTCAGACTCGGGAACACCGCCCAGGAGGTTAAGTCAGACTTTATTATTTTTAGGGCTGAAAATAATCTTTCGACACTGACTTGGGTGGGTGGCATTGCAGTAACTATTCTGGCCACATCACTAACGATCTCTGGATAAACAAGGATGGCTTCTTCAACAGTAAGTTTTGATGAGCGATCATACTTTTCAACTTCTTTTAGTGCTTTATAAAACTCCTGTTGGAATTTTTTTATTTGGACACTTACTGGTTCTCTAACATGCGTTCCCTGTAAAAGCAGAACACAACACTATGGAAAGTAGAAGTATTGCAGCTCCTAATTGTGCGTTGCGTGCCATATAGTGAAGCACATGAAAAGCATGCGTCTTCACGGTCACTTAATGTGTTCGTTTTGCGGTTACGTGAGGCACTGCATGCATTGGTCTTTATTCTTACAGTAGAGAAGTCATTAATTATAACTTTTTGTGAATTGGGACATTTAAACTTGCTTTTTTTTATTTTTTATTCCAATCTAAATTTAGTAGGAGTCGGAGTCGGTGCATTGTTTGCCGACTCCGACTCCAGGTACCCAAAATTTCCCCCGACTCCGACTCCTCGACTCCGACTCCGACTCCACAGCCCTGGTTCTATGTAAATAACTTGTGACCCGACGTGATTGACGTTTTTCACGAACGGCGTGAAATATCCCAGTGTGCATTGCTCCCTAGTACGCCGCAAGGGCGTATTGGTTTCGACGTGAACGTAAATGACGTCCAGCCCCATTCACGGACGACTTACGCAAACAACGTAAAAAATTCAAAATTCAACGCGGGAACGACGTCCATACTTAACATTGGCTGCGCCTCATATAGCAGGGGTAATTTTACGCCGGGAAAAGCCTAACGTAAATGGCGTAACTGTACTGCGTCGGCCGGGCGTACGTACCGTGAATTACCGTATCTAGCTGATTTACATATTCTAAGCGTAAATCAGCGTACACGCCCCTAGCGGCCAGCGTAAATATGCAGTTAAGATCCGACGGCGTAAGAGACTTACGCCGGTCGGATCTAATAGAAATCTATGCGTAACTGATTCTATGAATCAGGCGCATAGATACGACCGCCCAGACTCAGAGATACGCCGTCGTATCTCCTACCTGAATCTGGCCCCATATCTTTGGTGGAATCTAGTTGAAAATAGAGGTAAATACAGGTAAAGGGGATGCTTCACGCCAACAATGAGGAGCAAACCTCTATTGGGTGAAAAGAAAGAGAGATGGTTCACAATTAACGGTACATCATCTGATATCTGAGACATTAGTCCAAACTGTTAGTACAGAAGGCACATTTCAATGCGTTAAAGTAGCTACAATAAAGGTGATCTCGAACTTGATAGTGAGGACCTTTTATCTATATCAGGGGTCTCCAAACTGTGGCCCGAGGGCCGGATGTGGCCATTTGCTAGCCTTCATCCGGCCCTTGGGGCAGTATTGCTTCCAATGATATGAGGCACTATTCTTTCCAATGGCACCAAAGATGGGGCATGTTTAACCTCACTGATGCTCGGCCCTGGGGCATTTTCTACCCCATCCGGCCCCCCTGAAGTCTGAAAGACCGTAAACTGGCCCTTTGCTTGAAAAGTATAGAGACCCCTGATCTATATCAATGTTACATTGATGTCTCTGTGCAAGATAAACCATGTTTGTGCATGCGGTTTTCCTGATGACTATGGTGCCTGAGAATAATGTTCTTAATACATTATGGCAGCTAGCACAGCATTTTTTTCCATAATCAACTTTAACTGTAGGCATAAAGCCTCGTACACACGACCGAGGAACTCGACGAGCGAAACACATCGTTTTGCTCGTCGAGTTCCTTGTTAGGCTGTCGAGGAACTCGACAAGGCAAGTTTCTCCATTCCGATCGAGGAAATAGAGAACATGCTCTCTTTTTGGCTCGTCGAGTTTCTCGACAGTTTCCTCGACGAAAATGTACACACGACCGGTTTCCTCGGCAAAAAAATATCTCCCAGCAAGTTTCTTGCTGGTTTTTGCCGAGAAACTCGGTCGTGTGTACGAGGCCTGAGTCACTGAGCTATCACTTGTAGCCATCCTTTACATCCTGAAAATTCCAATACATTCTGTTTGCAATTCAAAGTCTGCGTCAACAGGAACATGATAATTGTTGGAGTCGGTTCACACAGGAGCAACCAGACTTACAAGGCAACTTTAGCGCGACTTGGAGCAACTTACAATGTGACTTAAAGTTGCCTCCAGGACAGGCGACTTTGGCTGTGGCCAATCACAGAATAATCAGCTCTGTGGGAGGGAGGGGTTTGCCTGCGTAAACTATTTTCTCTTCCTGTAAAGTTGCTTCAGTTAAGACAGTGATCCGACTTTGGAGGCAACTTCCATTGAAATCCATGGGTACAAGTTGCCTAGAAGTCGCCTTGAAGTAGTACAGGAACCTTTTCTGAAGTGGGAGAGACTTCAGTAGTGTACATTAACCACTTGCCGACCGCGCACCGCCGTTATACGTCCACAAGGTGGCTCGGCTGGGCGAGAGCACGTAGTATGACGTCTTCTCTCCCAGCCGCCACTAGGGGCGCGCGCCCCCTGCTCGCCCCCGACTCCCGTGCGTGTGCCCGGCGGGCGCGATCGCCGCCGGGCACACGCGATCGCTCGGTACAGAGCGGGGACCGGGAGCTGTGTGTGTAAACACACAGCTCCCGGTCCTGTCAGCAGGGGAAATGCTGATCTTCGGTTCATACAATGTATGAACAGAGAATCAGTGTTTCCCCTAGTGAGGCCACCCCCCCCCACAGTAAGAACACACCCAGGCATACTTAACCCCTTCCCCGCCCCCTAGTGTTAACCCCTTCACTGCCAGTGGCATTTTTATAGTAATCCAATGCATTTTTATAGCACTGATCGCTATAAAAAATGCCAATGGTCCCAAAAATGTGTCAAAAGTGTCCGAAGTGTCCGCCATAATGTCGCAGTACCGAAAAAAAAATCGCTGATCGCCGCCATTACTAGTAAAAAAAATATAATAAAAATGACATAAAAATACCCCCTATTTTGTAAACGCTATAACTTTTGCGCAAACCAATCAATAAACGCTTATTGCGATTTTTTTTTACGAAAAATATGTAGAAGAAAACGTATCGGCCTAAACTGAGGAAAAAAAATGTTTTTTTATATATTTTTGGGGAATATTTATTATAGCAAAATGTAAAAAATATAAATTTTTTTCAAAATTGTCGCTCTATTTTTGTTTATAGCGCAAAAACTAAAAACCGCAGAGGTGATCAAATACCACCAAAAGAAAGCTCTATTTGTGGGGAAAAAAGGACGCCAATTTTGTTTGGTAGCCACGTCGCACGACCGCGCAATTGTCTGTTAAAGCGACGCAGTCCCGAATCGCAAAAAGTACTCTGGTCTTTGGGCAGCAATATGGTCCGGGGGGTAAGTGGTTAAGATGGCTCACATTCACTTCAATTGAATTTCTCATGTCGCGCGACTTGGGGCGACACAAGTCGGATCCCAAGTCGCGGTAGTGTGAACCATCACTTAGTCTTCTCACCAAATATTTTTGGCAAGAGTGGCCATGCAGTACTTCTCCAATGACAAACAAACCCTTTAATTAGGTAAACAATTTCACTTGTAATCCAGAAGGTTAATTTCCTACTGAAAAGAATCCTGATCGAGTTAGGTCAAGGCTAATATTTTCAACTCGGGGTTGATAAATTCTACTTTGCCATTAGAAGCTGGGAGGTTTCCTATGTCTACTTTTACTACCAATGGAAAGCACCTTGACTTACAGATTTCACCCTCCACCAACATATTCTCTCAAACCCCTTGCAAAACCCTATGGCAACCAGCTGCCATAAACCAGACCACACATTCAATAGTCATAGGAGCCTTTTATTGCAAACCAGAAATAAAACAAGTCACATTAAAAACAACACAGGTAATGGAAACTTACCCCTTGTCCCAGCCCTGACCCCTAGCAACCAATCAGAGTTCAGAATACTGAGGTCCCCTTGGATATGCAATTATCTCTAGTCAGTTGCTATGGGCTACAGCACTTTGCACATCATAATTCTATTCTAAAATCTCTGTTCAGATAAAACACTCATCATGGACACTTACTTCCATCAGCTGTGCATATTAAAAATGTTTTTTCAGTTGGGTAATAGGTTACCATGGGGAAAAATGGCTTTCCTAATTACGAATGTGCGGCAAGGCTTTCATGCAGTCCACTTTGGCATTGATAAATCAGAGAGGAGTTTCCACCTCTTTCAGGCCATAATTTAGGTGTCGCCATGGCGATGTGTTCGTCATGACCACTTTCCTTCAAATTGAATGTAATGAAGTCATTTTCTTGTTGTTTGAACAACTTTATTAGCATAATAGTGACCCAAAGCATATTCATTTTCTTTCTGCATTGCTATTCATTACAGTACAGAGACAGCTTTACATATATCAGAAGGTGAGCAGGCCTAAAAGCCCTGGAGATACAAATTCTGATTTTGTGATGCTCTATGACGATAGGTTATAGGCGCAATCTAATTATTGACTTGTACTGTGGTAATAAATACTGGAATTTACAATATATTTTGCTGTGGTTACGTCTATACAGTCCTAGGTCATCATACGTCATCAGTGGATGACTGGCACCGGGAGGGGGGGGGGGGGGCTGGCACTCAACACACCCAGACAGCCAGCATAGCTCTTTAAGACAGCAAGCACCAGCAGCACAGGTAGCATCACAGGTAAATATTAAATCGGAGTTCCACTCAAAAGAGGAATTTCCACTTTGAGTACCCCTTGCTCCCTGACATACCACAATTGGCATGTAATTTTATTTTGGGGAGTGAGTACCTAGTTTTAAAAGCTCCCACTTCCTGGTCTGGTCGCCTGGCCGCCTAGGCGACCCCTCCCTCCCTGCAATCTTTTGGGACACGTTACAGGTCCCAGAAGATTGCCTGTCCACTGACAAGCAAGCTGCCATACTTGGGCACCCACACTTACAATGCAGAGTGGCGGGGGAGAGGAGCGAGGCATCGGGCATCCACATCGCTGCACCGTGAGATCGTAGTCAGAAGTCAGAACTTATTAACAATGCTATTTAAATAAAATATTCCCTTAGTTAACTAATAAACACTTCAGTCAATACAGTCAATACCTGTGGATTAATTTGGCCGTGGTCCTATATGAGTAACTATATATATATATATATATATATATATATATATATATATAGCTCAGCCATTTAGGTTCGAGCGATAACTGTGACATAAACTATAATATGCCCTTTCGAACGGAAGCAACAACCCTCATAAAAACGGGCCACGACAGGGAGCGAGGGTGGGATGTGCTTCTTTGTGATCCTCGTCATCTTCTGCCCTTTAATGACGCATCCTCTATTTCATTTATAGGTTGAGACTCGTGCCAGAAGACCGTTTTTTGGGGCAACTGTCAACTCATCAACCAATCCCTGGTAAGTATATATTTTTATTTTATTTTTTTATTGCCTTAACTCCCTTAACTGCCTTTAATTAATTAAATTTTAGGTCTGCCACGATCCCACAGGTGGTGGGGCAGGGACATTTCATGCCCCGCCCTTCACCTTTGTGGGACAGGTGAGTGTGTGTTTATTAAAAGTCAGCAGCTACACTTTTCGTAGCTGCTGACTTTTAATAAACGTAAGAAGCAGTGGAACGGCGGACTGTGTTCGGATGCGGCCATTTGGTTGCTTTTATCTGGCTTCTGGGGCATTATTCCCCCTGCTATCAGCAACAGTGGGGCATAGTTTCTGACACCAATAATGGGGTAATATTCCTCCCATTGACACCTATAACCGCGCGCTATTCCTCTCATTGATACCAATAATGGCGCACTATTCCTCCCATTGACACCAACGATGGCACACTATTCCTTCCATTGACACCAATGATGGCGCACTATTCCTCCCATTGATACCAATAATGGCGCACTATTCCTCCCATTGACACCAACAATGGCACACTATTCCTCCCATTGACACCAACAATGGCAGACTATTCCTTTCATTGACAACAATGATGGCACACTATTCCTTCCATTGACACCAATGATGGCGCACTATTTCTCCCATTGTCACCAATCATGGTTCACTATTCCTTCCATTGACACCAATGACCGTGCACTATTCCTCACATGGATACCAATGATGGCGCACTATTATCATTTGGTGGAGGGGGGGGGGGGTTATGGTGTGGGGTTGTTTTTCAGGGGTTGGGCTTGGCCCCTTAGTTCCAGTGAAGGGAACTCTTAGGCCTCGTACACACGACAGAGTTTCTCGGCAGAATTCACCGAGAAACTCGGTCAAAACCCGGATTCTGCCGAGAAACTCTGTCGTCTGTACAGTTTTGGCTCGATGGAGCCGCCGAGGAACTCGACGAGAAAATAGAGAACATGTTCTCTATTTTCTCGTTGTCCTCGTTCTTCTATGGGAGAAGCCGGCCCGCGGAGCTCCTCGGCGGCTTCATCCCAAAACTCGACGAGGAACTCGACGTGCCAAGCACGTCGAGTTCCTCTGTCGTGTGTACGGGGCCTTAAGGTGTCAGCATTCCAAGACATTTTGGACAATTTCATGCTCCCAAATTTGTGGGAACAGTTTTGGGATGGCCCCTTCCTGTTCCAACATGACTGTGCACCAGTACTGGAAGAATGGTCAAACATTCCCATTTGAAAATATAGGCCCGGATTCACAGACATTGGCGCATATTTATGCCGCTGTAGCGTATCTTTTTTACGCTACGCTGGCGCAGCCCACAGAGGCCAGCACTGGATTCACAAAGCACTTGCTCCCACTCGCTGTTAAAGATACGCTGGGTTTCCTCGGCGTAAGCCAGCGTAGGTGGAAGTGGGCGTGAACCATGCTAATGAGGCGTGACCCCATGCAAATGATGGAGCAAGCGCCATAGAAGTACTTAAAATGAACGGCACATGCGCCGTCCCGTGGCCGCATCCCAGTGCGCATGCGCAGAATCACGTCGGAACTACTCTCTAAGATACGCCGGATCACTGCCTACGACGTGAACGTAACCTACGCCTAGTCATATTCACGTACAACGTAAACGACAAAAGATACGATGGCTTGTGTTCCCTGGTCCATACATTTGCATTAGTTGCGCCTCCTATATGGGGAATAACTTTACGCCGGACATACGACTTACGCAAACCGCGTATATGATGCGCTGGGCGCAACTATGTTTATCTCCCTCATTTGCATATGTGCATAGAAAATCTATGGGAGAGGCAAATGCGCCCAGCGTAAATATGCGCCCACGATACGACGGCGTAGGCAAGTTACGTCGGTCGTAGGAAGCCTATTTTTAGGCGTATCTCAGATTGTGGGCACGGCGCACAGATACAACGGCGCATAGTTACACTTACGCGGCGTATCTCGAGATACGTCGACGTAAGTGCTTTGTGAATCCGGGCCATAGTGTAGATAGATAGATAGATAGATAGATAGATAGACAGACAGACAGACAGACAGACAGACAGACAGACAGACATACAGACAGACAGACAGGTAAGTATATTATTTTTTGTAATAAAAAAAAAAAAAGCTTTATAACCACTTTAACTTGATCAACTTGCTTTCATGCTGTCTCTCTCTAATTGGTACAGAATAGGCAAGAAAGGGGAGGAAGGTCAAAAAATTATTCTTGCTGATCTTTTTAGCTGTTTGTGTAAACTGAGCGTTTGCTCAATAGTAAACAGACCCTTTTTCATTTTTTTTTTTTTTGATGAGGCTAGCATTATACCTATAGCCTGCTAATTTAAATAAGAACCATTAATATGCAATATTTCATGTTCAACTGAAAATGCGAACATATTTTACATTCCTATGACAAAAGCTGAGAAACAACTCTTTATATGATTCTGAGGGAAATATTTGGAATGACCTTGGTGCTTTTGCAATGAAAGAAAACTACATCCGGATCCCTGCTGGGGATAACATGCACAAGTTAAGACTTGTTTGAATTACAACATTGTTGGTTTCATTTGTATTGTTTGCCAATCGTTTGATAATACATTTTTATTTGCAGTAGTCAGACCTCATGTAAGTAAATAGTGTGGAGATATAGGGACCTGAGCCGCATAAACTTCCTCTTTGCAGTGAAAGTTGAAGTTGACCCGATTCCTGCACCTTTAGACCTCAGATCACCCCAATTACTGCACCTTCAAACCTCCGATTACCCCAATTCCTGCACCTTTAGACCTCAGATCACCCCAATTACTGCACCTTCACACCTCAGATCACCCCAATTCCTGCACCTTTAGACCTCAGATCACCCCAATTCCTGCACCTTCAAACCTCCGATTACCCCAATTCCTGTACTTTCACACCTCAGATCACCCCAATTCCTGCACCTTCAAACCTCCGATTACCCCAATTCCTGCACCTTTAGACCTCAGATCACCCCAATTACTGCACCTTCAAACCTCCGATTACCCCAATTACTGCACCTTCAAACCTCCGATCACCCCAATTCCTGCACCTTTGAACCTCAGATCACCCCAATTCTTGCACCTTTGAACCTCAGATCACCCCAATTCCTGCATCAAAAACACAGAGCTTTTACATTGATACCTGCTGCAGCTGGCAGATACACTAGAACAATGGACAAAACTAGTAAAATAATGCAAAGAAATTCCAAATAACATGAGCCCATCAGAGTCCCTCTTTACATCAGGGTCCCGTCAGGATCCCTGTTACATCAAAGTTCCCAATGAGGTTCATCAGAATTCCCTTACATCAGAGTATCAGAGTATTCCCATCGGAGTATTCCTTACACCAGGGTGCCCATCAGAGTCCCCCCTTACATCAGGGGTCCCCATCAAAGTTCCCCCTTATACCAGGTGTCCCCATCAGATTTTACCTTACATCAAGGATCTCCATTAGAGTACCCCTTACATCAAGGTCCCAATCAATGGCCCCCCATACATCAAGGTCCCCAGCAGATGCCCCCTTGCATGAGGGTCTCCACTAGAGTCCTGCTTAGCTCATACACTTACAGCATAGTCAGGAGCCTAGAGACCCTGAGAGTGTGGCTGAAGCAGCAGGCAGATGCAGAGCAGGTCTGGACGGAAGAAGTATAATTCTCTTATGAATGCTGGGGAAAGCACTTGATTGGTTGTTAGGTTTGTACACATCTTCTTTACAGATCTTCTCTAAATCCTTGAGGTTTCTTGGCTGGCACTTGGCAACTCGAAGTTTCAGCTCCATCCATAAATTTTCTATAGGAAAAGGAAGGTCTGGAAACTGGCTAGTCCACTCCATGACCCTAATGTGCTTCTTCTTGAGCCACTCCTTTGGGTTATTTGGTGTGTTTTTGTGTTTTTAGAAGGCAGTAAGGGCAAGGTAAAGTTCCCCAACGGGGTGCAGCCAGCAGAAAATGAACTGGTAAAAGTTTTACCTCTTCCCTACTCAACCTGGAATATTTTAAAATTGTTTTGGCTATAGACTATACATACATTTTTAGATTATCAGCAACAATACCAGCAAAGCTAGGTGGCACCTCTATCTGGCAGGCAGAGAGGTTTGTCATCACAAAGAGAGACCTTCCAATAATGTAAAATTCCCTATTTTATTGAGTGAAGGTTGAAAGTATCAGGCATGTACCATAATCAGGACCGTCTTAATATCATCATGGCCCATGGGCAAGTAATGAACTGGAGCCCCTATCAGCCTGCCCCAATTTACACATCTATTCTTAAGAATTAAAGTATAAATAGTTGATAGAATGAAAATATAATTATCAGTAATCTATTTGAACCAATTAGAAAACATGCCAATATTCCAAGACTAATTAATACAGAGGGCACAGTATGGGGGGAAGTAGAAGGGCACACTACATGAGGGGGGGTTCAGAGGGCACAGTACAGGGGGGTAGCAGAAGGAAACAATATTGGGAGATCAAGAGGGCACAGTACAGGTTCTGCGATGCTTCCCACGACACATCCATTCTGGGACAGTTTAGTAAAAAGCCTGACTTTCCTGGCAAATCCGAGACAGTTGGCAAGTATGATGTAATGAAAGATTGTCATGGGGCCCCCAGGCACCTGGGGCCCCTGGGCAGTGTCCAGAGGTGCCCATGCACATTAAGACAGTCCTGACCATAACAAGATACTGGTGGGAGCCTGGAGCTCTGACGACATCTTCAAAGACAGTCAGATATCTCCCCACCTGCTCTTCCCCCCCAAAAAAAAGCCTATCTATGGGCAATCTAACATACAATAAATAAAAAGGTAAACATTTTTGGTAGGAAAATAGTACTATATAGTAATAGCACTAATAGTAATCAGATCTAAATTAGGCACAAAATTGTCTGAAAGATACACAGAGGAATTTGAAATCTATTCCAACTTTTGAAAATAAATAAATGAGTTTACCCACATTGATTAAAAAAATTATTTATTATTTTTTTTCAAAGCATCGCAACCATGATCAGTGGAGCACAGGTGCAATGCTTAGGCTCCTGCAGACTATTCCTCCAGCTGCAGGTCAGTACCAAGGTACGGACTTTTGATTATTGAGCTGGAGGAAATGTCAATGAACTACAAGTGCAGGGACGTCACCACACTTGTGCTCCATTGAGAACTACAATTTCTTGTAGTCTTTTCATGCAAAGATCCTGTGAATGGGTCTGAAAATGAATGACACGGCTGTGCAGGCGGAGCCACGCACAGCCTTGCTACAATCAGGAGTGAGCAGAAGAACCCTTGGATTCAGGAAGGGTGAGGAGTGGGGTTTGAGGGTGCGAGGCTGTGGACTATGCACTCTAATATGGGTGTAACATGAAACATGTTAAGAAAGGTTGACTTATGCCACATACACACGATCAGGCTTTTGCCCGGCCAAATCACATCGGAATTCAATTGGAAAAAAATAGAACATGTTCTATATCTAAACTCCGATGGAATTCATCGGAATTTCCGATGGAAAAACTCAGATGGGTGTAGGCTGCATTAGGCCCCGTACACACGACCGGTTTTCTCGGCAGAATCCAGCAAGAAACTCGATGGGAGACGTATTCTGCCGAGAAAACCGGTCGTGTGTACGCTTTTCGCCGAGAAACCAGTCGGGAAACTCGTCAAGCAAAATAGAGATCATGTTCTCTATTTCCTCATTGGGCAATGGGAAAATTTGGCTCGACGAGTTTTCTGACAGCCGAACAAGGAACTCGACGAGCAAAACGATGTGTTTTGCTCGTCGAGTTTCTCGGTCGTGTGTACGGGGCCTCAGACTTTAAGTCCAAAAGGGACTATTAGGAACTATAATATTTTTTGCCTTTCAAACCTGTCTTTCGCTGTCAAATTTGGCACTTAGGTATCGCTATAGCTGATTGTGTATATAAACCTCAATTAAATTCACTCATCAAAAAAAAACTGCTTATTTGTGCTGGTCTTTAAAGGTCAGTATAATCGTAATTTGGACTTTGACTGTTCATCTTTAAAGTATCAAGAAAACAATTTATTGCTGAGGTTTGTTTAAAGCACAGAAAGGGACTGAAGTACACAGCCACACCCGCACATACTAGATTGGCCCAGTGGCATAGTGTAGGTTGCCAGCAAGTATTGCGTTCCCTAACCTATAGACCGTTAGCACTCAGAGAGAGAGAGAGAGAAATCTGTGCCTTACCTGAGTTTCCCTGTGTGCCCAACATGCTCATCTTCCCCATGCACTCTCCTAAGTGGGCACCCCCCAATCTACACCCATACCCCTTCATTGTGCACCCCCACTCCCTCCATCCCCTTATTGTGCCCCCCAACTCCATATACCCTCCATTGTGCACCCTCAGTCCCTTCACCCCTTTATTGTACACCCCAACTCCACATAACCCCCCTTTACCCAGGCTCACTGGTAGTTCCAGGAGTTCCATTGATCAACATGCTGGTTGGTGGTGGTCCCAGGGATGAGGGAGGAGAGAAGAGAGAGAAGAGGAAGGAGAAGAGAGATCAGAGCCACCCTGAGCAGTGCAAAGTGTTCTCTGAGAGGCTCTCATGCACAGCGGCCGACCTCCTGTGTTCACTAAGCAGCAAGGCAGCCACAGGACCACCCAGAAACAAGAGAGATCAATGTAGTAGCGGTGCCTGCTACAGTGATTTCCAACTTACAAAGGAACAACCAGGAATGGCATATGCATAGTTGCATTGATCCAAGCTGGACCAATGTAACTATAGTAAAAATATCCCTACCTGAAGCTCATCTTTAATATTCAGGGCTATTGGGCAGGTTGTGTTAAGGGTTAATTTTTGGGGGTGTGTTAAGGTTAGGTGGAGGGAAAAGTTAAATGTCAGAAAGATTATAATTGTTAGTGATAGGCGACAAATGATGGGGGCATAAGGTTAGGTTTGCCCTAGGTTTTGGGCTTCTAAAATACTGTATCAGAATACACAGATAACTGGAAATGCAAGTCCTGTACTAGAGTCAAGGCTCAAAATGACCGTTCTATAGCCGCGAGACACAGAATACAAGGAATATGACAGTTCCAAGTAAACTAGGGCATAACTATTGAAATACAGCTCTCTTGATTATGAAGGACTTGCATTTTTAGCTGGCACATGTGGTGTTCTTTGGTGCCAACAATTTGGTCATTGTGTGTTCTCCATTCCATGATCCAAGCAATCACCCTAAAATAATCTACGCACCACACCCAACACTAATAGGCTGCATGTCACCAAACTATACGGGGAAACTCACTTACTCTCTCATATCTTTTCAAATAAGTAATAACTTTTTCGCCTTATTTTACACTTATGCCACGTACACACGATCATTTTTTTTTTAATGTCATTAAAAACGATCGTGTGTGGGCTTCAGAGCATTTTTCGGGTTTTACAAAATGGGCAAAAAAAAATTCGAACATGCTCTTTTTTGTTTTTCGGGTTGTAAAAAATGGTCGTGTGTGGGCTTTAACGACGTGAAAAATCCGCACATACTCAGAAGCAAGTTATGAGACGGGATCGCTCGTTCTGGTAAAACTACCGTTCGTAATGGAGTAAGCACATTCATCACGCTGTAACAGACAGAAAAGCGTGAATCGTCTTTTACTAACACAAAATCAGCTAAAGCAGCCCCAAGGGTGGCGCCATCCGCATGGAACTTCCCCTTTATAGTGCCGTCGTACGTGTTGTACGTCACCGCGCTTTGCTAGAGCATTTTTTCTAGAGCCTGAAAAACAGCATTTTTTAGAACCCGAAAAATGAACAAGATGGATTTGCAAGAAAGACCTTAACAATCAAAACACTTCAATGGAAGAGTGCAGTAGTTACTCAATGATTTTTTTTATATTTATACAAATTACAGGATATTAGCATCCAAATTCTGTTTATGAGTGAGTGAGTGAGTGAGTGAGTGAAAAACTTATATAGCGCTACACATGCGAACTAAATCGCCTCTGGGCGCTTGTTTGACCATTTCTCCTTTGACCTCAGAAGAGATGGGTTTTGATCTTTCTCCTAGAGGCCAGGTGGTTCTCCTCCAACCGAATGGAGGTTATAGCTATGTGAGATATTTAAGAATAGACTGGCCACAACAATTTGAAATATTTTTTTCTAAAAACTTCCAAACAGGTAACATTATATTGTAGTAATGAATTAATATTTACTGCTATAGGTTAAATGGCTCAATGTACACAAGAGCTCAGTGAAGCATTCGCAAAGCAAGGAAAATTGGGACAAATATAGCCGGATTCACAAAGACTTACGCCGACGTATCTTTATTAACGCCGCGTAAGTCCATGGATGCGCTGTATTCTTGAAACCAGATACGCCTGAATTCTGGCTCCATCCGACCGACGTAAGTCTCCTACGCCGTCGTATCTTGGGCGCATATTTACGCTGGCCGCAAGGGGCGCTTCCATTGATTTACGCGTTGAATATGCAAATGACCAATATACGCCGATTCACGAACGTACTTGCGCCCGTCGCATGAGTATACGCCGTTTACGTAAGGCGTACGTCCGGCGTAAAGTTAAACCACCAAATAGCTGGTCTAAGTCATGTTAGGGTATGGACATCGGAACTGCCGTCGGATTTTACGTCATTTACGTAAGTCGTACGTGAATGGGGCTGGGCGTAGGTTACCATCACGTCGTAGGCATTGAGCCGGCGTATCTTAGGGAGTAAATTCGACGTGATTCTGAGCATGCGCACGCATGCGCCGTTCGTTCGGCGCTTCATTTACATGGGGTCACGATTCATTTTAATACAACACGCCCACTACCTGCCTACTTTGAATTAGGCGGGCTTACGCCGGCCCATTTACGCTACGCCGCCGTAACTTACGGAGCAAGTGCTTTCGTGAATACTGGCCTTGCCTTTCTATGTTACGTCGGCGTAGCGCAAATGAGATGCGCTACGCTGGCCAAAAGATGCACCCTCTACGTGAATCTGGGCCATGGTGTCTTGAAATTAAAAGGTTATAGGGGCTAATCTTAGGGTTAGTGGTAAAGGATGGGTTTAGCATTAGTGTTGGGGATTTATGGTTTTGGGATTTGGTTTGGGAGTTACAGTTAACAGTTGAGTCTAAGAGGGAGGTAAGTATAGGGAGGTTAGTGTTAGGAGGTTGGGTTCTGGCATTAATGTTAGCGAGTCAAGCTTAGGAGAATAGATCCAGTGCTTAGTGTTGCAAGTTGGGTTTAGGGGTTACTGTTAAGAGATTAGAAATTTGGGTTAGTGTTATGAGGTTGGGTTAATAGATAAGTGATAAGAGCTTGATTTAGAGTTCTGCAGAGTGTTAATGTTAGGGTGTTGTGTTTAAGGTTTGTGTTAATGAGCTTGTTTAGGGTTAGAGTGATGCCGCGTACACACAAACAGGCTTTTGCCCGGCCAAATCACATCGGAATTCCAACGGAATTCAATTGGAAAAAAATAGAACATGTTCTATATCTAAACTCCGATGGAATTCATCAGAATTTCCGATGAAAAAACTCAGATGGGGCTACACACGATCGGAAAATCCGATGGAAAGTCCATCTGACTTTTTCCTTCGGAAATTCCGATCATGTGTACGGGGCATTAGGGTTTATTTGTTAGTGCTAGGGGGTTAACTTTTCTAGAACTGTTCTGGTTCAGGAATTGTTCTGGTTTTTACATGCTAGCACATGCTTGCTCAGATGAACTCTACCATAGCCTTCTTCAGCATTGATGCCTCTTCCAAATACCTGCCTCCCTATTCAATACAATTTTTAATATTTCAAGAAATCCAAACAAAAGCACTGGGGCCACTGTAGTTCTTTAAATGAAATGTTACTTACCCTGACATAGAGGGAGATATCTTCCTCTTGTGCCTCGTAGTCCACTTCATCCTCATTGGTGCTCATTTGCCTGGCGGGTTCTAAGACACGGGTGTGGAGCCCAAGTGGTGCTACATACTCCCTTGGAGAGGTGGGTGATGTTGGATAGGAGTTGATCTCTGTTGATGAGAATAAGGATCTTGTGTTGTCAGGAGATGTTGGAGTTGTGGAACGTGGAGAAAGAGATGAGCTATAGCTGTGTTGACTTTCTCCAATGATCAATTGCAAATTTGGCTTCTCTGGAGGATCCTCAGTATTCAAACCTAAGTTATCAGGAATGCAGTAGATATTTTCCTCATTCACCCAAGTCTGGGGCATTGAATTTTCATAGATACTCTCAGCTTCCCGTATGGTTGACATGATGCGGTTTAGGAAAAATCAGGTTTTAACCTTCAGCAATCAGTTTGAAATGCACAATGACAAATAACAGTTGTATTTTACGCAAGTAGACACCCGGGGAGATGCAACTGCTAATCTTAGTCTCCCATGAAGTGTAAAATGGGATCCAGCAATCATTGACCAGCAGCCTGCTCAGAATCTGCAGAGATCAATGTGCAGAGGGTTGAGAATAAACTGTTCCTGAGGGAGGGGCAGCTTGATAAGCAGAGAAAGAAGCTGGGTACAGCGGCTCCTCTCATGTATTCAGCAGGACAATGCAACGTATTTCATAATGCGACAGTTGCTATGTACCGTACCTGTATGCCCTAATTATTTTGTTCATGGTTGTGATTGTTTGTGCGCTCTGAAATACTGCTGGCCATAAAGTATAACCTGGATTCAATGACAGTTGGAGAAATGTTAATGAAGTTTTAAGTAACCACTAACACTTTATGAACATCTTTACTCAGCACAAGATGATCCATCAGCAGAAACCTGTCAGCTCACCCATGTATAACTTAAACTCCACTCTTGAAAAGAAAAAAAGTCAGCCGCTACAAATCCTGTATCGGCTGACTTTTAATAACATTATTTTTGTGCATTACCCTGTTGCCGTTAAAGTCCCACTCATGAGGGCTCCTTTTCATGACTTCCAGCACCCTCATACCCAGGCTAGTTCTTCACTAGTCTTTGGGTTCCCGGCACTGGCATGTGGGCAGCTCGCTGTGCTGTTTGCGACTTCATAGCTGGCTGCCCACTGTGCATACGGCTGTGCTTTGTGAATGGTCCCGCAGTCTTCTGGGACCTGTGACATGTCCCACAAGACTGGGTGGAGAGAGGGGCGCTCAGATCGCTTAGGCAGGGGGAAGTGGGAGTGTGGGTACCTTACCATACTAGGTACCTGCTACCCCCCCCCCCACCCTGAAAATGTGTCAGAGAAGCGGGGAGGGGGAACTTTAACACCCACAATCACACAGGGGTAGATTTACTAAAACTGGTGCGCTAAGAATCTGGTGCAGCTGTGCATGGTAGCCAATCAACCTCTAACTTCAGCTTGTTCAATCAAGTTTTAGTAACAAAACTTAAAGTGGAGGTTCACCCAAAAACTCAATTTTCAACATTAGATTGATGCTCGTTTTGTGAAGGGGAATCGGGTGTTTTTTTATAAAATCGAAGCAGTACTTACCGTTAGAGATAGATCTTCTCCGCCGCTTCCGGGTATGGTCTTCGGGACTGGGTGTTCCTATTTGATTGACAGGCTTCCGACAGGCTTCCGACGGTCGCATACAGCGCTTCACGATTTTCCGAAAGTAGCCGAACGGCGGTGCGCAGGCGCCGTATAGAGCAGCACCGACGTTCGGCTTCTTTCGGCTACTCGTGACGCGATGTATGCGACCCTCGGAAGCCTGTCAATCAAATAGGAACGCCCAGTCCCGAAGACCATACCCAGAAGCGGCAGAGAAGATCTATCTCTAAAACGGTAAGTACTGCTTCGATTTAAAAAAAAACACCCGATTCTGCTTCCCAAAATGAGCCTCAATCTAATGTTAAACATTTTTTTCGGGTGAACTCATGCTTTAAAAGCTGATTGGTTTCTATGCAGAGTTGCACCAGATTTTACACTCTCCAGTTTTAGTAAATAACCCCCACAATGTTTGATTTCTACATAGGCATGTAATACATGACAAAGAATTCCCAGCGCAATATGGGTTTGCGAGTGAGTGAGTAGTTTGTATAGCGCTACAAATGCACTGGCAGAAACTGTTCCCTTTTAGGTACTGTGTCTAGTTTGAAACTTGGACTGCACTATATAGAAAGATGGACAGTGGATGAGACTGGTCACTGTTCTGTCTCGATCACCTCTGTGTATACATTTCAGCTTGAGGTACTGAGCTCTGTGAACAACAGGATCTTTTCCAAGTGTAGAGTTATTCCTACAGGAGCCCCAGGTAATTTGTTCCAGCCCTATGTGAGGCCTCACCCTCACTGACACCACTAGTATACCTTTCTGTAAGCCCCAGCAGGCACACAAGAGTAAAGCCCTGTACACACGATCGGTTTGTCCGTTGAAAACAGAACGATCTACTGTTTTCATCGGACAAGCCGATTGTGTATGGGCCCCATTGGTGTAAATAGAACATGTTTTACATTTTTCCTATAGATAAAAAAACAATAGAAAAAAACGATTGTCTGTGTGGAAGTCCATAGGAGAAAAATCCATGCATGCTCAGAATCAAGTTGACGCATTGAACTTCATTTTTCTCAGCACGTCGTAGTGTTTTACATCACCGCGTTTTGGCACGGTCGGATTTTTGACTGATGGTGTTTAGGCAAGACTGATGAAAGTCAGCTTTATTGGTTATCCGCCGAAAAAATCCATCGGATTAGATTCCATTAGATATCCGATCGTGTGTACGCGGCTTTACACTCACAACTCTTTAAGCCCAGGTTCACACTTGTGCAAACACAGACATTGCATGTGATTCGCACCTGCACTGCAGTGCCGAACGCATGTGATGTCTGTGCAATGTGAGTTCAACCATACAGTTGTATGGCTGAACTCGCATTGGATTTGCAGGAAAATCGTGCAGGGGATTTCTTTTTTTCCCGCACTGGAATTGGATCGCATGGGTGTTCTCACCCATGCAATATGATTCCTGTTTGAGTTCACAGTTCGCACTGAGATCTGTGAACCAATCTGGGGGTATCATAACATTGTAATGACACCCACAGCGGTTCGAGGGAAGGTAGTGAACTGCCTGCAGGAGAGATGCGATGCAGGAGATGCAGTGCTGGTTCCCGCATTGCATATGCGTGAACCTAAGCTTAAAGATAAACGGATTGTATTAGCAGGTTAAAGTCATAAAAGTATAACAGGATATATTGGCAAATAAACATTAATCAGCAAAAACACAATAATGACTGTATAGCTAACTTTTTAGGTCTTCATGTAGACTCCAGCATACAATGTGACCTCAAAGGCATAAACAGTAGCTCTCCATATGAGATGAAATGACCAAAATGAGTAACAAAACAGCTATGTCACAGGGGCTAGGTTTAGGCCTGCAATATAAAGAATTAGTGTTAAACACAGTTCTGCCCCAGGATCAGGGCCGGCGCTAGCGCAAGGCAACATGGGCAATTGCCTTACGGCACCTGCTCCGGCCCTGGGGGGGGGCGCCAGAAAAAGCTCCCTGCTCGGGAAAAGTTAACACCCGTCCTTCGCCGCCTCCCGCACTATAGCCGCGGCGGCACTGCACTTCACTAGGGCTCCTGGTGGTCTGTCCCCCTCCCTCTCTACTTGGCGCCGCTGTGCTGTAAACACAGCATCATTTCCCACACGGCCAATCACCACAGAGGCACAGCGCCTCCCACTCCGCCGCCCGACAATCGCGCACAAACGAGCCTAGAAAAAAAAACGATTCCCCGCCCACACGGCAGGGAACGTTTTTTTTTCTAGGCTCGTTTGTGCACGATTGGCGGGCGGCGGAGTGGGAGGCGCTGTGCCTCTGTGGTGATTGGCCATATGGGAAATGATGCTGTGTTTACAGCACGGCGGTGCCAAATTTGGTTTTCTACTTCGATCTGAAGCATCCAGCAGCAGGGTAAGCAGGGGAGAGACAGTGAGCAGTGCTGAGTAGAGAGCTCTCAGCTGCTGAAGCTAACGTAAGTAAACCAGCAGGTGATTGCCCTCTGTTCAGCACTGATCACTGTCTCTCCATCTGCATGATTAAAGTAGGAAGGGACAGAGCTGGGGGGTGTCTGTGTAAATCTAAAGGGGTCTAGGGGGTGCTGTGTAATGCTGTGTAATGTAAAAGGGGTCCAGAGGTGCGGTGCTGTGTAATATAAAAGTGGTCCAGAGGTGCGGTGCTGTGTAATGTAAAGTGGCCCAGAGGTGCGGTGCTGTGTAATGTAAAAGTGGTCCAGAGGTGCGGCAAAATGCACCTTCGCCTGAGTTGGCAAAAATCCTAGCACCGGCCCTGCCCAGGATAGAATCGTTTCAATAAGTCTCTGTGATGATACTTCTGCAGGCTACGTTGGGGCCCTTCAAGAACATTGGTGCACAGGGTAATAAGGATTTGTCAATTATTTGGGTGTTGCAGCAATGTTTTATGGAGGTTGAGCCTAATGAAAGCCTAATGACTCTTTTGGGAAAGACAGATACTGAGAAGAGGCAGGCCCAGTTGCAGAAGCCAGGTGCCAAGAACTGCACAATGGTAATAGTTAGATGTAATGATCGGCACGGTTGCAGTAGTTTAACATAATGGTGGGCATAGTTACAGTACTTAAACCTAATGATGGGAACAATGTCAGCACTCTGGTTTACAGAACAGACAATTGGACTGTGTTAGGCCCTGTCTAGAACAGCATGAGTAATTCACATAGCAGCAGGTATGGGTTCTGTGACTGCATGTTGTTTGCGGATGGATGCAGCTTAACAATGAGACTGTGACCCTCTCACCAGTTTCTTCCTCGCTAATCCTCTGTTGGTGGTTGGTTAGATGAACAATGGGGGGGGTCCCCTTTTCTGTAGTTGAATGATGGTAGCAGCAGGTGGGATGGTGACCTCCTTAGCGGATCTGGACGATGTGGCCATAAAGGCTCAGAAAGCATGATTAACCCAGTAACCACCAGCTAGATGGATGGTTAACATAGTGTAGAAGATGTGTACAAACAGCAACTAAAAAGAAAGGAAAAGGAAAGAGAAGAAAAGAAAGTGAAGAAAGAAGAAGGGGGTAAAGTTTGAGGGGGAAGAGGGGAAGAGAGCTATATGCCAGCCAGCAACTATTCCCAGTCGCCACCACAGCAACCGCTCTCAAGGGGATTGAACATATTGTATCCATCAGGGGGCGCCCGGGCGCCGCCCCCCCCTCCTGCAGTCATAAAAAAAAAAAATACGGGCCCTTTAAGACTTTAAAAATATCGTTCTGCAGCGCTGCCCCCTCTGGCTCTCGCAAATGAATGAATGAATGAATGAAAAACTTATAAAGCGCGGCGCATGCGAACTGAATCGCTTCTGGGCGCTAGTTGTTCGTGTCTCATGACATCAAAAGAGCAGAGTTTTGATCCGTCTTCTGAAAGTCAGGTGGTTTTCCTCCAACCGAATGCTGGTTGGTAAAGCGTTCCATAGTCTAGGACCCTGAAAAGCAAACCTTCTTTCTCCTTTGGACTTGTATTTGGTTTTTGGTACCCTGACCAGATTTTGGTCGGTGGATCGCAGAACGCGATTCGAATTGTGAGGTTCTATCTTGTCGCAAAGATATTGCGGAGCCTTCCCATGGATGCACTTATGTGTCAGGCAGAGTGCTTTGAATGCAATTCTGTCTTTTACTGGCAGCCAGTGAAGGGTTCTCAACGAAGGTGAGATTGATTCCCATTTTTTTTTCCCAGTCACCAGTCTGGCGGCCGTATTCTGAACGACTTGCAGACGGGAGATTTGGTACTTTGGGAGTCCGAGGTACAGGGCGTTAGCATAGTCCAGTCTGGAATTCACGATTGTTCCCACCACGACTGCTACGTCTTCTTTGGGGATAAATGGAATAAGTCTGCGTAGTAGGCGCAACAGATGGTGCGCTCCGCTGACTACTGACCCTATTTGTGCGTCCATTGTCATGAAGGTGTCGAAGATGACCCCGAGACTTTTGACTTTGGAGCTAGGGGTGATGATTTGGCCCAGAATGGGCGGGGGTGTCCAGGTTGTTGCCAGTTGACTCTTTCGGCTGGCGTGAAACATAAGGAGTTCTGTTTTTGAACTGTTGAGTTTAAGATAACTCTTAGTCATCCAGTTTTCTATCAAAGAGAGACATTTCTCTAAACTGAGATGATGATCCTTTTTGTTGCAGATGCGAAAATACAGTTGCGTATCGTCTGCATAAGAGTGATAGAGTAGTTCTTGGCTACTGATAATATCAAAGAGAGGGCGAAGATAGATGTTGAAAAGCACCGGTGACAGGGGGGATCCTTGGGGGACTCCACATGACATACATTCATGGATTGCATGAATGTATGTTGTTGTGGCCAGCTGCCACTGGTCTATGCAGATGGCCGGACATAGGGTGCCGGCTATCTGAATAACGGTAGCTGGTTGGCTGTGCGGAAGTGCCTATCAGAGCCAGCGGCTCTGATAGGCTTTCCGGGTACAGCCCTTCGGCTCCCGGATGTCTTATCCTCGGAACGTACAGAGGCTGCGTCCCTTGGATAAGACTGATGGCCGTCTTAGCCAATCAGGTTCACTGGTAACCTGATTGGCTGAAGCGTCATCGAGGGCGGGAGAGGACAACGAGGGACGTGGAAGCAGAAAGGTAAGTACTCAGAGACGCTCGGGAACAGGGTAACTTTTGAAATTAAACCTGGGTATATCTGTTCATCGTGCATTTTGGATATCACATTGGTAGAAAATTATTATTATTATTATTATTTTTTTAAATACAGTATGCCATTCCTTTGTTCGTGTATTTTCTCTGTGATCCTCTAGATTAACCTTTCTCAAACTTTTTACCAGGGGGGAACCCTTAAAATAACTTGTCTTTAGGAAACCCCTGCTAAAAAATTATGAGATGTATAGCTTACAGGACATTAAAATGAGGAGTATGTTGTAGGTTTATTATTAAATAAAGGGATAAGAAAAGTGGTGTATTTTGCACCCACAGAGGTTTTCTAACAATCCTCCACTCTTTAAAACGTATAAACAGTATTTTCAGTAATTGTTTTGACTTGAACGAATATTAATAAAAAAGAAAAACTGCAGTGTCCCTTTAAATGGATGTAGAGTAGAAAGGCGTCATATTACATGCACAGTGGCAATAATGGGCACAGTGGCGACAATTAAAGGGCACAGTGGTGACAATTGGCACAGTGGCGATAATTGATGGGCACAGTGGCGACAATTGAGGGGCACAGTGGCTGCGTTTGATGGCATGGCACAGTGGTGACAATTGATGGCACGGTGGCTGTGTTTGATGGCATGGCACAGTGACTGCGTTTGATGGCATGGCACAGTGACTGTGTTTGATGGTATAGCACAGTGGTACGAATTGATGGCATAGTGACTGCATTTGATGGCATGGCACAGTGGTGACAATTGATGGCACAGTGACTGCGTTTTATGGCATGGCACAGTGGCTGCATTTGATGGCATGGCACAGTGGTGACAATTGATGGCATAGTGACTGCATTTGATGGGCACAGTGAGGCTGCAATTTTTTTCTTTTTTCGTTTGCGCCCCCCCAAAAATTTTGAGCACCAGCCGGTATCTATGGGTTCCAAAGTCTTTTGAATCGGGGGGAGGTATCTCGTAGGATGCTAATCAACTTTTCATTGGTCGTGATCCAGGTAAGCTTACGCCCCATCACGGAAAGTCAACTGTGCTTTTTCCCAAAGGGATGCAATGGCTATCTTGGCCGCAAGGAACATAAAGTTAATCAAGGTTTGAGTGTGTCTGGACACCTCTGCTACAGGTTCATTAAGTAAGGCTACTTTGGGATCCTTTACAATGTTTACCATTAAAACCGAGAATATAAGGCGTGAACTCGTATCCAGAAGCGCTTGTCTTTAGTATATGACCACCATATGTAAAACATCGAACCTACTTGGCGACAGTCCTGACTCCTGAGGAAGAATCCGGGTACATTTTGGAGAGGCGTTCAGGTACCAATCACCAACGGGATAGGACTTCAAAGTCTGCCTCTTCCAGCAAAATATTGAGTACACTTTTGTATGTGCTGGCTGACCAATCTCTCCAGTCTTCCTCTTCAATTTCTGTCCCTAAGGCCTCGTACACACGGGCAAACATGTCCGATGAAAACGGTCCGCCGGACCGTTTTCAGCGGACATGTCCGCCCGGAGATTTCTGTATGATGGCTGTACACACCATCATACAGAAATCCGCGCGTACGCGATACGCGGTGACGAGGCCGCACCGTCGCCGCGATGATGACGCGGCGACGTGCGCGGCCCTGGAAGTTCAATGCTTCCACGCATGCGTCAAAGTGATTCGACGCATGCGAGGGATGGCGGCCGCTCGGACATGTACGGTAAGTCTGTACAGACGACCGTACATGTCCGACGGGCAGGATTCCAGCGGGCATGTTTCTTAGCATGCTAAGAAACATTTGTCCGCTCGAAAACTGTCAGGCGGACAAATGTACGCTGGAAACCTGTCCGATCGGCCGTACACACGACCGAACATGTCTGCTGAAATTGGTCCGTGGACCAGTTTCAGCAGACATGTTCGGTCGTGTGTACGGGGCCTAAGACACTCTAAATTTTACCAGACACAGGATTCAACTTTAACAGCTTAAGGACCAGCCACCACTTGTACTGTGGCAGGTTGGCTCTCCTGGGCGAATCGTTGTCATTGTACATCGGTCAGTTTAAATAGAATAGGAGGCGCGCGCAGAGCCGAAGCACGTGGCCGGCGGCTGCAATGTCCGCTAGCCACCCGTGGTCGCTCCACAGAGAGACAGAACGGGGATCGGTCAATGTAAACAGACAGATCTCTGTTCTGTCAGGGGATTACAGAGTGATCTGCTGTTCCTAGTGATTAGAAACAGCGGATTCTCTCTACTCCCAGGCAGCCCATCCCCCATACAGTTAGAAATACCTCCCAGGGTACAAACTTAACCCCTTGATTGTCGTTGGCTCTGACTTATGTTATTGAGCGCATCGAGGCCTGCTGGTAATGACTGCGCTCCCAATAAGCATTTTAAATAAATAAATAAATAAGTGTAATATTTGGAAGTTTGTTAGCTCAGTGGTAGAAGCATTTTTAGTGAGTCCATGCTAGTCCAAACTGTATTTTAAGGCTTGTCGGCCCAATTTTATTAAACAAAATCAAAGTCCAACATAAATTGGTGTTCGTAAAGAGATTTTTCATCATCAAAACAGGAACTGTGAAAATATTACCAAGCCACCAGGCTTTCTTTCTTCAGCAGCCTCACCACTCAGTACCTAAACTTTGGCCTTTGGCTGATCCCTCAGACCATCTCACATAGAATCTCTCTCTCTCTCAGCTCTCCAGCCTTTTTGGTCGCAGCTCCCTGCTGCACAGGTCCACACCCTGGCCTCTCGATAATGAATCGCCTGATACTCCAGGCTCTCTCAGTCTTTTGAGACCTCTAGACTTTCTTAGTTGTCTTGACCCTCTCATTCCTCCAGACTTGCTTAGCCGTATCGTCTGTCTCAGCCTCTGGACAAGGAATCTCCTGTCTCCAGCATGGAGTACTGGAGATACTGAACAGAGAATAAATGTCTCCTAATGAGGGCACTGAGCTATGCCTAAGCCTGTCATTATAACAGATGTGCACACCTGAAAACTCAAGATCTGGACAAGGGGTTTGAGACTTCTTCCCTCCTAAAACTCTCCAAAGTCTCCAAACTCCAGAACCCAATCTTTGAATACCAAAACACAGAGAAAGCTCAGGATTTATGTAAACACTGGGCCTGATTTACTACGCTCTGTGCGCTGCGCTGGTTCATGCGTTAATTAGTACTCCGGGTGGAGGCTTAATTGGGCGCATGAACCAGCGTAGCAGCCGGCGCATTGAAACTAATATGTAAAGCCGCGCCGAACTCCCTATAGAAGTCTATGGGAGAAATCAAAAGTGTTTATTTTAAAGGCTAATCTGCAAGTTTTGTCCTAAAAAGTGTTTGGGGACCTCAGTCCTGCCCCAGGGAACATGTATCAATGCTTTTTTTATTTTTTAAAACGGCCGTTTTTTCGGGAGCAGTGAAATTAATAATTCTTAAAGTGAAACAATAAAAGTGAAATATTCCTTTAAATTTCGTACCTAGGGGGGGTGTAATGTCAGCATGTGAAATAGCGCATTTTTCCCGCACTTAGAACTCCCCCTGCACAAAGTGACATTCAGAAGGAAAAAAGTCATTTAAAAATTCACACGCGGCTATAATGAATTGTCGGCTCTGACAATTCTAAAGGGATTCATTCATAAAACAAACAAAAAAATGTGTAGGGGTTCCCCCAAATTAAATTACCAGGCCCTTCAGGTCTGGAATGGATATTAAGGGGAACCCCCCTGTAAAAACCAAAAAAAAAAAAGACGTGCGGTTCCCGGCAAATATCCATTCCAGACCCTTCAGGTCTGGTGTGGATTTTAAGGGGAACTCCACCCCAAATTGAAAAAAAAAATGGCGTGGAGTCCCCCTAAAAATCCACACCAGACCCTTATCCGAGCACGTTGACCTGGCCGGCTGCAGAAAAGAGGGGGGGACAGAGTGCGGCCCCCCCTCTCTCCTGAACCGCACCAGGCCACATGCCCTCAACATGGGGAGGATGTCCCCATGTTGATGGGGACAAGGGTCTCATCCCCACAACCCTTGCCCGGTGGTTGTGGGGGTATGCGGGCGGGAGGTTTATCAGAATCTGGAAGACCCCTTTAACAAAGGGGACCCCCAGATCCTGACCCCCCCCCTGTGTGAAATGGTAATGGGGTACATTGTACCTCTACCATTTCACCCCAAAAAAAATGTCAAAGTGTTAAAAATGACAGTAGCCGGTTTTTGACAAATCTTTTAATAAAATCTTCTTTTCTTCTTTCCTTCGGGTTTCTTCCGCTGCTTCTTTCTTCTCGTCCACATCTTGCCCGACGTGTTCTTCTATCTTCTCCGTCCGTCCTTCAGCCTTCTGGTCCCGCATCTTGCCCGTTGTCTTGTCCTGTCTTCTTCTCCGTCCGCCTCCTCGTCCGCATCTTGGGTCTTCTGCGGTGTTCTTCTCGTCCCCGGACCCAGCGTTTGAATTTGATTTGGCCGCCGTTTTCCCGCTCCTGGGACCCGCCCCCCTCTGACGCCACAAGTAAACTCCTTAGAAGGTCATGTGCGTCAGAGGGGGGCGGGGTCGCAGAGCGTCACACAGCGGGGGAATTCAATTTCAATCGCGCCGCCCGGAGAAGAAGTTCCCGCCGTGTCACACTCATGTGACCCCGCCCCCCTCTGACGCACATGACCTTCTAAGGAGTTTACTTGTGGCGTCAGAGGGGGGCGGGTCCCAGGAGCGGGAAAACGGCGGCCAAATCAAATTCAAACGCTGGGTCCGGGGACGAGAAGAACACCGCAGAAGACCCAAGATGCGGACGAGGAGGCGGACGGAGAAGAAGACAGGACAAGACAACGGGCAAGATGCGGGACCAGAAGGCTGAAGGACGGACGGAGAAGATAGAAGAACACGTCGGGCAAGATGTGGACGAGAAGAAAGAAGCAGCGGAAGAAACCCGAAGGAAAGAAGAAAAGAAGATTTTATTAAAAGATTTGTCAAAAACCGGCTACTGTCATTTTTAACACTTTGACATTTTTTTTGGGGTGAAATGGTAGAGGTACAATGTACCCCATTACCATTTCACATAGGGGGGGGGCCAGGATCTGGGGGTCCCCTTTGTTAAAGGGGTCTTCCAGATTCTGATAAGCCCCCCGCCCGCATACCCCCACAACCACCGGGCAAGGGTTGTGGGGATGAGACCCTTGTCCCCATCAACATGGGGACATCCTCCCCATGTTGAGGGCATGTGGCCTGGTGCGGTTCAGGAGAGGGGGGGGGGCCGCACTCTGTCCCCCCCTCTTTTCTGCGGCCGGCCAGGTCAACGTGCTCGGATAAGGGTCTGGTGTGGATTTTTAGGGGGACTCCACGCCATTTTTTTTTCAATTTGGGGTGGAGTTCCCCTTAAAATCCACACCAGACCTGAAGGGTCTGGTATGGATATTTGGGGGGACCCCACGCCATTTTTTGGGGGGGTTTTTACGGCGGGGTTCCCCTTAATATCCATTCCAGACCTGAAGGGCCTGGTAATTTAATTTGGAGGGACCCCCTTTTTTTTTTTTTTTTTTAATGAGCAATGACTCTATTCTTTATAGCCATGAGTACTTTAACCACTTGCCCACCGGGTTAATTCTGGCACTTCTCTCCTTCATGTGAAAATCACAATTTTTTGGCTAGAAAATTAATCAGAACCCCCAAACATTATATATTTTTTTTTAGCAGACATCCTAGGGAATAAAATGGCAGTCATTGCAATACTTTTTGTCACACCGTATTTGCGCAGCGGTCTTACAAGCGCACTTTTTTTGGATAAAAATCACTTTTTTGAATTAAAAAATAAGACAACAATACATTTTGCCCAATTTTTTTATATATTGTGAAAGATAATGTTACGCCGAGTAAAATGATACCCAACATGTCACGCTTAAAAATTGCGCCCGCTCGTGGCATGGCATCAAACTTTTACCCTTTAAAAATCTCGATAGGCGACGTTTAAAAAATTCTACAGGTTGCATTTTTTGAGTTGCAGAGTAGGTCTAGGGCTAGAATTATTGCTCTCACTCTAACGATCGCGGCGATACCTCACTTGTGTGGTTTGAATACCGTTTTCATATGTGGGCGCTACTCGCGTATGCGTTTGCTTCTGTGCGCGAGCTCGTCGGGACGGGGCGCTTTAAAAATTTTTTTGGGGTTTTCTTATTTATTTTTATTTAGTTTTATAATGTTTTACACTGAAATAAAAAAATAAAAAAAAAATGATCAGTTTTCTTCCTATTACAAGGAATGTAAACATCCCTTGTAATAGGACTAGTGTGTGACAGGTCCTCTTTATGGAGAGAGGCGGGGTCAATAAGGCTGGAAAGCATGGTATTGAAAAAAAAAATAAAAGTTCTCATGCTTTCAGCTGCAATCATGTTCGTTCACCACAGTGGTGTAGTGTATAGCACTTTGACCTAGCAGCAAAAGAGTCGTTGGTTCGAATCCCGCCCGTGACAGCATCTGCATGGAGTTTGCATGTTCTCCCTGTGCCTGCGTGGGTTTCCTCCCACAATATAAAAACACGCTGTAAATCGGTTCCGGTCTAAATAAGCCCTAATATGCAGTAGTATATTTAGGTTTGGTTCTGCCCTAGGCCTGACTACATATCTGCACCTCCTAATAGAAAAATGACCCACCCCTTCCTGTCAAGGTCACACCCTGTTTTTGTATAACCCCGCCCAGTAATTTTCAGGGGACCCACACACTAGTTCTGGGGGGCACTGGATTCCCTTAACCACTTCCATACCAGGCACTTACGCACCTTCCCGCCAAGCCAATTTTCAGCTTTCAACACTGTCGCACTTTGAATGGCAATTGCGCGGTCATACAACACTGTACCCAAACAAAATTGGCGTCCTTTTTTCCCCACAAATAGAGCTTTCTTTTGTTGTTATTTGATCACCTCTGCGGTTTTTTTTTTTTGCGCAACAACTAAAAAAAGACTGCAAATTTTGAAACAAAAAAAAGTTTTTATTTTTTTAGGTTAATTTTTTTGTAAATAAGTTTTTCTCTTTCAATTACGGGCACTGATATGGCGGCACTGATGGGCACCGATGAGATGGCACTGATGGACATCGATGAGGTAGTACTGACGGCACAGATGAGGTGGCATTGATTGGCGGCGCTGCTATGCGGCACTGATGGGCACTCATAGGCGGCACTGATGGGCACTCATGGGCGGCACAGATGGGCGGCACTTATGGGTGGCACTGATGGATACTTATGGGTGGCACAGGTGGGCACTGATAGGTGGGCACTGTGCATGGATGGGCACTGTGGGGTGGCACTGATGGACACTGTGGGGTGGCACTGATTTTCCCAGTCAGTGCCCATTTGTGGGCACTGATTGGCATCTTTTTTCTTATTTTTTATTGCTTTTTGTTTTTTTGTTCTATATTTTTTTTGTTTTTGCACACCCTGGTGGTCCAGGGTGGGCATCCCTGGTGGTCCAGTGTGGTGATCCGAGGGGGGGCTGCGCTGATAAACAATCAGCGCGAACGCCCCCTGTCAGGAGAGCCGCCGATCGGCTCTCCTATACTCGCGTCTGTCAGACGCGAGTGAGGAAGAGCCATCGATGGCTCTTCCTGTTTACATCGTGATCAGCCGTGATTGGACACGGCTGATCACGTGGTAAAGAGTCTCCGTCTCCGTGAGAGACTCTTTACTGAGATCAGACTGACACCCCGCATCACCGATCGCCGCACTGCGTGCCCCCACAGGCGCGTGCGGCATGAAATCCTGCAGGACGTCCTGTCAGGATTGTGTAACCACTTCCCGGACGTAAATCGGCCATAGGCTGGGCGGGAAGTGGTTAATTTGCATAGTTTTTCTCTCACTTCCTGTTTGGCTATGGGGCAGGAAGTGAAGGCAAATCTCCCCAATTGGACACAGATAATACAAAATAAACTGACAGGGCCTATAACCCTCCCTCACTCTATCCAAAATTAAAGACAATAAAACTTGTTGATTATAGTTCTTGTCAGGGGCGGACTGACCATTGAGTCACTCGGGCACTGCCCGAGGGCCCCATGCCACTAGGGGGCCCCATCCGGGTTGCCAGGCTCAGTAAAACCAGGGACAGTATGTAAAAATCTGTGTTTTTTTTAGATCTGTCCCTGATATGTCCGAAAATGACATGCTTTTAATGTGAATATCCCAAGATTTTAGCTGCCCGCCTCTGCACTACCTCCTGGCGTGGTGGTCATCTGTAAGCCAGAGGGGCCCCATAATCTTCTATTGCCCAGGGGCCACATGAGTTGTCAGTCCGCCCCTGGTTCTAGTTTAAGCACAAATTTCACAGAGTTTTATTGAGAGCCCCAAAAAATATAACCATGCCAATAGGCCAGGATAGAGCGTTGCTAATATGTAGGAATGTGTGCGTTAGAGCACCCCACCCAATGTTAACTAAAAAATTATTAATTTGCAAATAAGTATTATCTGCTCATTTTTTGGGGATGTCTGCACCCCTGATAGTGACAACATTTGTGAGGTGTCTTCACCCTTTCTAATTCATTCACTTCCTGTCACATAGCCAAACAGGAAGTGAGGGTAAAACCTTACTAATATCTTTTCTTGGGGACACAGAGATCAAGCTAAATAGTTTCCCATTATGTAAATTGCACTCTAGCATTTTGCTGTGTACACCCCAAATTATTAGGGATCTTGGACTTTGGGGTCCATTGACTAAAGGCAAATCCACTTTGCACTACAAGTGCAAAGCAAGGAAGAAAGAAAACAAAACTTTGCTTCTACAGGATTGGATGTTAAAACCATCAGTGCTTCCTCTCTGATTTTCAGCAACTATGCTTGTACTGCAGAGTGGCTTTGCCTTTACTAAACCCCAAACTAAATAATCATTTGGGGCAGGGATCCTCAAACTACGGCCCTCCAGCTGTTTTAGAACTACACATCCCATGAGGCCTTGTAATGCACTGACATTCACAGACATGACTAGGCATGATGGGAATTGTAGTTCCTGAACAACTGGAGGGCCGTAGTTTGAAGACCCATGATTTGGGGTGTACACAGCAGTGCTGGAGTGCAATTTGCTTAATGGGGACACTAGTTAGATTGACCTGTGTCCCCAAGAAATGACACTGGTAGGGTTTTAACCTCACTTCCTGTTCAGCTGTGTGACAGGAAGTGAAGCCAATTTTAAGAAAAGGGACACAAAGCTCAACACAAAAATAAAAAACACAAAGCAGGGGTTCTAACACTCACTTGGCTTCCCTCAAACACCCACAATTTGAATAGGATTGCCTTGCGCTAGATTTAAGCACAGTGCTGTAAATCAGCACGTCAAGCCTGTCCACCAATAGCAAACCCCCCCACAGGCCATGTTTGCAGGTTTTCCTTCATCTTGCACATGTGCTTTAAAATACAGTCTGGACAGCAATTCTTGATAAGAGAAATCCCCAAAACATGTCCTGTCGGGGGTACTTGAGGGCTGAGGACCACTGCAGAATAAATAAAATACTTACCAGTTTTTGTCTTTAAAGTCAGGGAGAATAAACATGGCAAACATTTCATGATTACACACCAGGAAAGAAGCTTAGACAAAAATCACACATAATTTGTTAGGCCCAAACCTAGTTCAGCTGCAGCTGTCAACATATGTAGCATGAAAAAGTAACAAAAGACAAACAAACAAAAATACATTTCAAAATTCTAAATAACCATAGCTTTACACATTTTTCATAAAATAAGGCCACATAGACAAATACATCAAAGTGAACATCATTTAAAAATAAACCAAAACCATTGGCAAAATAAAACAAAACCCATGCAACAAACCACATTTGTGTTTAGCAACAGCATTTCTGCCAGCCTGCCCCTTCTGAGGGCAGCTGAGGACTGATCGATCCAAGCTTTTTATAACAGTGCTAGTAATGAAGCAATTGAAATCACATGACCAAATTGCAGTCTCTAGTTTGGGTGAGCTTGTAATTGGGCACACCTGCAATTAATCCAAACCACGCTCTATGAGCATCCAATGAGTGTTTTTCACCTTTTAAAAAGAAAGGATATTTTTTTTCTAAGTGTTTGAGCATGCTCAGTTCATCACACATGTAGGAACCAAGCTGCAATGGAATGAGAGCTTTTTTTTTTTGGTTTCCCCTGATCTGATGCTTTCCAGCCTGAAGGGGAGGTGTTAAAGACAGAAGTAAACACGCACATTTAATAATCTATTTGTGTGAAAAAAAAGGTTGCCAATTTTGTTTGGGAGCCACGTCGCACGACTGCGCAATTGTCAGTTAAAGCGACGCCGTGCCGAATCACAAAAACTTGCCCGGTCATTGACCAGAAATATGGTCCGGGCTCAAGTGGTTAAAAATTAACAAAACACAAAAGTGAGCCCAATTTTTGGGGATAATGTGAAAGATGATGTTACACTGAGTAAATAGATACCTTACATGTCACGCTTTACTATTGGAAACACTCCTGCAATGGGGCCAAAATGAATTCCGTGAATATCCCCATAGGCAACCTTTTTCTTTTTTTTCCAGGTTACCAGTTTATAGTTACAAAGAAGGTCTAGTGGTAAAAGTATTTCTCTCGCTCTAACGCACGCGTCAATACCTCACATGTGTGGTTTGAACGATGTTTATATATGTGGGCGGGACTTGCGTAAGTCCCGCCCACATATGTAAAAATTAGTTTTACTTTTTGCTATAATAAATATCCCCAAAAATATATATTGAAAAAACTAAAAAACCCCTCAGTTTAGGCCGATACGTATTCTACATCTTTTTGGTTCCAAAAAATCGCAAATAGCGTTTAGTGTTTGGTTTTTGCAAAAGTTATAGCGTCTACAATTTTTTTTTTTTTGTTGTTTTAACTAGTTATTGGGGCGATCAGCGATTTTTATCGGTACTGCGACATTATGGCGGACACATCGAACACTTTTTTGGAACCATTGGCATTTTTCTAGCGATCAGTGCTGTAAAAAATGCATTGCTTACTCAAAAAATGCCACTGGCAGGGAAGGGGTTAACACTAGGTGCGAGGGAGGGGTTAAATATGTTCCCTGGGTGTGTTCTAACTGTAGGGGGGGGGACTGACATGTGTAAATGACAGATCGCTGTTCATGAAGGGGAACTCCAGACCCCCCCAAAAAAAAATAAGGTGGGTTCCCTCCAGGTGCATACCAGGCTCTTAGGCTTGGTCTGGAACATAAGGGGTTAAACCCGCGCCAAAAAAAATAGCGTGGGGGTCACCCCCAAGATCCAAACCAAGCACTTATCCCAGGCACGCAGTCTGGTCAGACAGGAATGGGGGTGGGGACGAGCGAGCGCCCCCCTCCCTCCTGAGCCATACCAGACCACATGCCCTCAACATGGGGGAGTGTGTGCTGTGGGGGAGGGGGGCACTGCCCCCCCACCCCAAAGCACTCTTGCCCCCATGTCGATAGGGACAAGAGCCTCTTCCCGACAACCCTGGCCGTTGGTTGTCGGGGTATGCGGGCGGAGAGCTTATCAGAATCTGAGAGACCCCTTTAATAAAGGGGTCCCCAGATTCCGGCCCCCCACCCTATGTGAATGAGTATGGGGTACATCGTACCTCTACCCATTCACATGGGGGAAATGTAAAGTAAAAAAAACACCACACAGAATAAAATATTTTATTAATCTGCTCCGGAGCCCCCCCTTTCTTCTTTAGCTCTCTTAGAAGGGGGGGTTTCTTCTCTCCCGATCTTCCGCCGGGACCCTGGGCTTCGGTGATTTCTGCCGGGGGAGGGCGCCATCCCTCGGTCCTCTCCGGAGCCTTCCGCCGGATGCCCCCACCCCATTTAAGCTCTTTTTCATTAGGGAGGGGCATCCGGACTTCGGGGTCTTCTGCCGGGGGATGGCGCCTATCCCCCGGTCTTTCCGGTGTCTTCCGCCAGGGTTCCGGTCTTCCTGGTCTTCTGCCGGGGGTGCGCCAACTCCCCGGTCTTTTCTCTTCTGTCTTCTCTGCTCCCTCTTCTGCCTGGCTCCCCCGCGGAGCCAGGGCTTTCTTCCGTCTTCTTTCTTCTCTCTTCCTTCTTCTGCCTGTCTCCTCCGGGAGCACAGGGCTTGTCTCCGCTGTCTTCTTCCTTCTCTTCCATTCGATGTTGACACGACGAGGTTCCGCGCTGACATGCCGTGTCAGCGGCGGGCATGGACTTATATAGGGTAATGCCACCATGTGACCTCAACCCATGTGACATCACATTCCCTGGGCATGATGGGAATGTGATGTCACATGGGTTGAGGTCACATGGTGGCATTGCCCTATATAAGTCCATGCCCACTGCTCAGACGGCATTCCAGCGCCGGACCTCGTCGTGTCAACATCCAATGGAAGAGAAGCAAGAAGACAGCGGAGACAAGCCCTGTGCTCCCGGAGGAGACAGGCAGAAGAAGGAAGAGAGAAGAAAGAAGACGGAAGAAAGCCCTGGCTCCGCGGGGGAGCCAGGCAGAAGAGAAAAGACCTGGGAGTTGGCGCACCCCCGGCAGAAGACCAGGAAGACCGGAACCCTGGCGGAAGGCACCGGAAAGACCGGGGGATAGGCGCCATCCCCCGGCAGAAGACCCCGAAGTCCGGATGCCCCTCCCTAATGAAAAAGAGCTTAAATGGGGTGGGGGCATCCGGCGGAAGGCTCCGGAGAGGACCGAGGGATGGCGCCCTCCCCCGGCAGAAATCACCGAAGCCCAGGGTCCCGGCGGAAGATCGGGAGAGAAGAAACCCCCCCTTCTAAGAGAGCTAAAGAAGAAAGGGGGGGCTCCGGAGCAGATTAATAAAATATTTTATTCTGTGTGGTGTTTTATTTTACTTTACATTTCCCCCATGTGAATGGGTAGAGGTACGATGTACCCCATACTCATTCACATAGGGTGGGGGGCCGGCATCTGGGGGCCCCCTTATTAAAGGGAGCTCGCAGATTCCGATTAGCCCCGCCCGCATACCCCGACAACCAATGGCAAGGGTTGTCGGGAAGAGGCTCTTGTCCCTATCGACATGGGGGCAAGAGTGCTGTGGGGTGGGGGGGCAGTGCCCCCCTCCCCCACAGCACACACTCCCCCATGTTGAGGGCATGCGGTCTGGTACGGCTCAGGAGGGGGGGGGGCGCTCGCTCGTCCCCTCCCCCATTCCTGTCCGGGCCAGACTGCATGCTTGGGATGAGGGCTTGGTTTGGATCTGGGGGGGACCCCCGCGCCGAATCGGCGCGGGTTTAACCCCTCACGTTCCGGACCAAGCCTAAGAGCCTAATGTAGCCCTGAAGGGGGACCCGCGCCGATTTCAAGTTTGAAATTTGGCGCCGAGTTCCCCTTCAGGGCTGAAAACAGCTCGGAGATTCCCGTGCGCCGCGTCACGCAGCGCAATCACGGGTACGCCGCTTGGTATTTACCAAGATTTTCACTGCGTACTGACAAGGCGCACGGGAATCCCTGACTTTTCTCTCTGCGCATGCCCAGTATGCAAATGAACCTCCCGAGGTTCAGGCGCACTGTGCAAGCGTACGGGGATCTGTTTTCAAAAAACACTTTCCCTTTCAATTCGGCCCGCCAAACACTTTAAAACACATGTCACTTCACTTCCCCTGCATCCCCCCACCTCCCCCCCTAATAAACTCCCGCCCAAACCCCCGCAATTTACAGTTTAATGTGCCGTGCGCCAGGTCTGTACTGGTGCACAATGCACCCTCTCCTGGGCGCACGGAGCACATTAGTAACTAGGGAAATACACTGCACTAGCAGCGTATTTCTTTAGTAAATGGCCAAACGGCTGCTACTCCTGCTTTTACTCCATGAGTCATGGAGTAAAGGCTTGGTAAATCAGGCCCACTGTGTCACTTCTACTTCCATTTTCACAGTGGCTGGACCTCACATTGTCACAGTGGGCAAACGGAGTCAATGAGGATAATGGCCCAGATTCACATACATTGGCGCATATTTATGCCGGCGTAGCGTATCCAATATACGCTACGCCAACGTAGCGCAGAGAGGCAAGCACCGAATTCACAAAGCCCTTTCCCCGCCAAACTGTGCTGGGTTCCATCGGCCTAAGTGGAAGTGGGCATGAGCCATGCTAATGAGGCGTGGCCCCATGCAAATGATGGGCCGAGTGCCATACAAGTACTTAAAATGAACGGCGCATGCGCCGTCCCGTGGACGTATCCCAGTGTGCATGCTCAGAATCACGTCGGAACTACTCCCTAAGATACGACGGATCACTGCCTACGACATGAACGTAACCTACGCCCAGCCCTATTCACGTACTACGTAAACGACGTAAAATACGAAGGCTGTGTTCCCTGGTCCATACCTTAGCATGAGTTGCGCCTCATATATGGGGAATAACTTTACGCCGGAAGTACGACTTACGCAAACTGCGTATAATATGCGCCGGGCGCAAGTACGTTCGTGAATCTGCGTATCTCCCCCATTTGCATATGTGCATAGAAAATCAATGGGAGCGGCAAATGCGCCCAGCGTAAATATGCGCCCACGATACAACGGCGTAGACAAGTTACGTCGGTCGGATGAAGCCTATTTTCAGGCGTATCTAGTTTTGTGGGCATGGCGCACAGATACGACGGCGCATATTTGCACTTACGCGGCGTATCTCGAGATATGTTGGCGTAAGTGCTTTTTGAATCCGGGCCAATGTGTTTATAATTTCTGATTGTATTCTAAAATATCTTAGAAATCCATGCTTTAGATAACACTAGTGAAGATTATATTGTGTGATCATTTTACAATGTATGCTGATGGCTGCATTCTCCTCTCATTATGAGATTGGAATCACTGAAACAAAATAATAAATACCATAGTAAACATAAAGTTGTATTTAGTGTAAGCTCTGCCTATTGCATGTGCAGAGATGAATTGGAGTTGTGCTGTACTATTATGATGCATTTTTAGCTGTCATTCTAATATTATTCTGTAACCTTTGAAAAAAATGTTATATGCTTACTGTACCATATTTCCATTGTAATAATTTATATTGAGAATTGTGGACTCTCCCCCTAGAATGGAAATATTGCATGTAATAGTTCCGGTCTGAATATAGTCGTTGCCCCCAGAGCTGATTTTTTTTTTTTTTTTTAAACGTGTTGAGATTGTTGAATTGACTGCAAAAAACTGAAGTGCAGCTATTGGTTAGCTAATCCTTGCTAATTACCAGGCTTTGGCTTTAACTTTTACTGAGTCACTGACCTAGAACAAGCATGCAGCTAGTGAAGCCAGAACTCCTGATTTGCATATTTTTTCTGGATCAGTTTTAAAATAATTTCAGCCTAAATATTGTATTTCTTTGAGCACAGAGCTTCAGTTTTACATGTTGTTTTTTTTTTTTTTTTTTTTTTAAGTGTATTTTTTTTTTTTTTGTGCGTGTACTCGAGAGAGGAGCCGGACTGCAGGAGTTGGGAGTAGGCAGGCCTCCCCCAGAGGCAATCTGCCACCTTTCTCCATGCCCCGGGTGGCAATGGCGGGTGTGTGAGGGGGTCCTCCCACACAGCCCGCCCTACCTGCTCCGCTTTGAAGCCCAACGGGGCAGAGGGACTCCCTATAAGGGAGTGAGAGGTTTAGCCCGCTCAACCAGCCCCATTAGTCCTTCGCCTCTCTTTTAGAGACCGCGTGGTCAATGTGATTGTGTTAACCCAATTTAGAGTGCGTGTGTAGGTGTGGTGGTTTTTGTGGGAGGGGGGTGGGCGTACTAAGCGCAGGCTTACCTCGCATAGCACACCCACCGGGAGCCGGGCTGAGACCACCAAACTCAATTCACATGAAGCCGAGACCGGGATCCGAACCTCTAGCTGCAGAGGTGAATGGCTTGTCAGCGCAGTGCCAATCGCGTTGAGCCACCACAGCTCCCTATAGTTTTACATGTTGTTAGTAGAGTTGCCACCTCATCCCTTTAAAACAGAACACATATTAATTACACAGGTTCTGTGGCTAATTAAGGTGGTAATTAGACTCATTTGGTGCCTTAAAGCATTAAAGCATTAAATTAACCTCAGAACCTGTGTAATTCATATGTGTTCTGTTTTAAAGGGATGAGGTGGCAATCCTAGTTGTTAGCCAATTATCTGAATATGGATAGGAAACTGAATTAGGTCAGGGACCCATTCTAGGCACTGTTTAATTTCCACATGCTACGTGTGTGACCCTTGTCTGAATCAGATCCCTGTTGATAGACACCATCTCAGGCTACATTTGGACCTTTCAATAACTTTATAAATCTGCTTACATAATGTTAAACGTGTGCTTTGGTTAAACATGTGTCATTACCGCCCCGCCTCTCCACATTGTCCAATCAGAGAACGCTTTGCATTCATTGAGAAAATGAAAAGCGATCTCTGAATGGTGTTCATGCCAAATGGGCAACCTCTTGTGTTCACAATACAGCAGGGTGGTCACTTGGCACACAATTTAGAAGCTAGTGGGGATTGCTGTACTACCGTTGTCTACTACAGTGATTTCCAGCGTCTATACAGGTATGGTATATGCATAGTCACATTTGTCCATGCTAGCCCAATATACCTACAGAATGTAAAAAATTCCATACCTGGAATTCTTTTTAAATTAATAACTTTTATTGATATAGTCTCCAATATTATTATAGTCATCACAAATTGTGCATAAACCCATACTTTGTCTTCAACTTGCACCAAAATGGTAGCACCAAGACCTTATGAATGCAGGGGAATGCAGATGAATGCAGGGGCAATATGTGGGAGAGTGGATTATCCAATCCACTTTATCAATTGTGTTTTAATCTTGTGACTGGACTTCTTTTTAAACAAAAAGTGGAGCACTGTAACTATAAAAAAATAGTTTTTTTTTTTTTTAAATATGGTTACCAACTTACCTGATTGTAAGGGTCCCTGTCATTGGTTGCTGGTTCATGCCATGCTGGCTCTGGGTGGGACAGTTACCTACCTGTTCTTGCAAATTGCAATAGTTCACCTCCTGGATCAGTCGGCTCTGCTAACCAGATGTGGTGGTTGGGGTGGCTATGTGCGTCTGTGCGTGGGGGTGTGTGTGTTGCTTGAAGAGGGGGAAGGAGGGGTTGCTAGATGAGGGGGGGCTGCTGGATGATTCCGCTGGCGGGGGGTTTCTAGATGAGGGGGGCTGCTAGATGAGTCCGCTGGCGGGGGTGGTGGCTGAATTCGCTAGCGGGGGGGTTGCTGGCTGAGTCCGCTGGCGGGGGGATGCTGGCTGAGTCCGCTGGCCGGGGGGATGCTGGCTGAGTCCGCTGGCCGGGGGGGTGCAGGCAGTCTGCTGGCGGGGGTGGGGGGGTGCTGGCTGAGTCTGCTGGAGGGGGGATGCTGGCTAAGTCTGCTGGCGGGGGGGGGGGGTGCTGGCTGGCTTCTATGCCATGCATACTACTGAAGAGGATACAGACCATACAGTAATAAAGTTTTGATAGAGGCAGGTCATCACATCACATACTTTTGCAGCCTTTCAGTCTCTCTCTCTCTCTCTCTCTCTCTCTCTCTGTCATGTCTCCCTGCAGCCAGCCCCAGCCCGCTCGTACCGTGTCCCTCCCCTGACGTGCCACATGACCTGCCTGCCTGGTTGCCTCTGAGACTCCTGGCAGGTGGGAGTTCCTTAACATTAGCACGGCCAAACTACAACTCCCACAATGCAGCGCAGTCTGTGCAGCAGCAGCAGCTAGCCAGCCAATCGGCGGCCGCCGCGGCCGAATTACAAACTACAACTCCCACAATGCAGTGCAGCAGCCAGCCAATCTGCGGCCGCCGTGGCCGAGTTCTAGCAAAAAAACAAAAATAAATTTACAGACAGCCAGCGCCGCGGCCATTTTAAAGATAATGTAAGCAGGCCAGGAAACCAGAGAATCAGCATAGTGGAACGGATCAGGAACCAGAAGGGATGTCAGCCAAGCAAGTCTTCAACAGGTACACAGAAGAGAGTCTCAGGGTGTGTTGACCAAGGTGAAGGCAGAGGGGATCTGAACTGAACAGCTTAAGTAACCAGCAGGACTGATGAACAGGATATCATCATCAGGTGAGTCACTGTGGAAAAGATTGGAGCTGGCAATTAACTGACAGCTGAGTGGCCTGCTGAGCCCAGCCATGACACTTTCCTATAGGTAAAAGTCACAATCAGAGGTTTACAACCACTTTAAAGTTGAGGGTTAAGGGTTCCTCAATGTTAAAAAAGAGGAGAAAGGTTGGGTTAGGTGGTAATTCTTTCCTACCCAAAACCCTACATTAACCTGTAGCTGCCTGCGTAGCACAGCAGCAGCAGCAGCAAAAGGGTGGGATTTAACACCCACACATGGCACATATGTGTCTTCGGGAGGCCGAGGTTTCTGTGCTGAGAGCACGTTCCCAGCTCAGAGACTGAACAGTCAAACATGGCTCTCAGTCTTCACTAACAATTAATAGTTGGCAGGTATGACTCCTGATCATGTGACTACTGTGACAGCCACAAGATGGTCACATGGTCGCCAATCCTTCCTGCCCCCAGGCGCTCAGAACCTTCCAGTGCAGTCAAAAAAAGCTGCTCGAATGAAGACATCCTATTGTGATTCACATTACTCAATCTGATGGTAGTTAAGTAATGGCGTATTTGAATGGCCCTCCACAAATCCAATGGGGGGGGGAGAACATAGCCTAGATCTCCAGATTGGACCGCCATCTGCCCCCCTTTAGAAAACGCTCAACTCAGAATTGCTTGGTCAAAAGAAAACATTTGCTTCTTGTATCCTCCATGACCGGGATAAATGCCTGGGCACCTATTATCGGGGACATTAGAGTAAATGTTTGTAGAGCGGACCCCAGGCAGGCCGTTTTGGCCAGTACTGCCACTATAGTACTTCATGTAGAGTGCCGGGAGAGGTGAAGTCTGCCACAGAAGTGTCTGCAGAGGGAGTGGTAACATATCTTGTTCTAGGCGTATCCAGCCCTTCTCTGACTTGTGTTTTATCCAGTCTAATTCGCGGGACATATGGACTGCATGATAATATTTAAAGGAGTCTTTAAATATCTCCTTAAGCAGGGCAACATACGCTTCAATTTTTGGCCCCATAGAAAGTTCAGGAATTCCACTTTTGTCACACAGAGTAAAGAACATGGAATGGCTACTGGGAAGGTTTGTAAAAGATATAAAAGTCTTGGCAGAACTGCCATTTTCAGAATTCTGTTATGCCCAAAACCAGGTGAACGTTTGCAGGTGCAAACGTTTCAGATCCATCATGGTTGATGCTAGTCACATAGAAAAATGTTCTTTGAAACTCCCGAAGCAGGCTGGGAATGATTATATCTGGGCAAGTAATATAGAAAAGGAGGTCGCTGGCACCCTTAGGCCACGTACAGACGACCAAGAATCTCGCCAGGAAAAACACGTTGTTTTCCCTGACGAGATTCTTGCCAAGAAACTCTTGCCGCCTGAGTGTACTGACTTTCATTTTAAAAAAAACGCAGTTCTCTTGAAAGGAAAGAACGCGGTGACATCATCACGTACGATGAGCATGCGCTTGTCACATTCGATGCCGTCGCCGCCATCTTGCTTCACCCTACTTATGCCGTCAAAGTCATTTCGAGCATGCGCAGGTTTCCACGGCGACAGGTAAGTATACGCACTCTCGGGTTTCTCGTCTGGAAACAGGCAAACGAGAATCTCGACGAGAAAAAAGAGAGCAGGTTCTCTTTTTTTCTCGTCGAGATTCTGGCCAGATTTCCAGACGAGAAACCTGAATGCCTCATACACACGAATGGGAATCTTGGCAAGAAGCAGTTTTCTTGCTGTTTTTTGCAGAGAAACCCGGTCGTGTGTACAAGGCCTTAGCCGCAACCTTATGGCTGGTGGTCATGCCCTGAGGAACTCTTATATCAGGATTGGACCTGATTTTGTATAAAAGGGACTCCAAGGCCAATACAAAAATTCGGGGTGATCGGGGGCATCCCTGTCTCGTACCATTGCTTAACAAATTGGCTTTCACTGATGCTGTTGGATTAAAATAAATTGTGTCCACCCAAGGGTACATGTTGGCTCCCAGACAGATGCTCAGAAGCTTCTAAAGGGAATCAATGGAGGGCCAAAAAGGGTTAAATATTGTGAACATGTGATCAAAGTCGTGGGATCATCATTTTTTTCCTGTCCTAAAGTTAAAAATAAAACCTTGGCTGATCATTGAATCCTACAGCCTCCCGTGGACTTTGACATGACATTTAAGTGTTTAATTATTATTATTGTCGTACAGCAAGCACAAGGTAAACAGCCCCGTACTCCACCCTTCCATGCAGATTCCTGACCTTGAGCTCCGTCAATGTTTCAAGTAATAAACACATCAACGATAAAAAAAAAGAAAATAAATGATACCTGTACTCCAGTTTTTATGGCCACATAATTAGGTGTTATAACCAAAGGTTTTAGTCACTTCAATATGACTTCAATGTTATAGTCCTTCAGAGTTTTGATATTCTTAATAGCTCTTTTATGAAATGTTTTGGTGCTTTACATCAAATTCCTAAGTCATCTAAAGTCATTATCTTTTGCTTTCAGTTAAAAGAGATCAACAGCACTAATAGAAGCCCCCAACAGCTATGAGACTCTTTTGCATAGTAATGAGGGTCCAAAGTCTTGCCGGTTCACACCACAATTTCTGTGTTTCAGATGCTTTTCTGCAGACATGTGTTTTTATGCATTCCAGTGTGTTTTTGATGCATTACGTTGCGTTTTTCCCCCCTCTTTTTTCTTTATCTCAATTAAAGGCATGTACATTCCGGTGCTGTTGTATGTGCTTTGCTGCATTCCAGATGCATTACACACAGAAGAAATACACCATGTTGTACTTTTGTCAACTAAGGCTATTGGAATCCATGTTAAACACCAGCCATGCATTTTTGATGCAGAGTAAAAACACACTGGACTGCATCTGGTGTGAACCAGCCCTTAGTGCAGGTTCAGATCTACGCGGCTTCAAAGTCACGTGCCTTTGACAGTCAACGTCAATCGGCTCAGTCAATGTCAATGCAAGTCGTGATAAAGTCACCCCAAAGTAGTGCAGGAACATTTTTCTAAGTCACTGCAACTTTAGTCGCACTGATGAGAATGGTTTCATTGTTGTTAATGGGGTGCGACCTGTCATGTGACAAAGTCAAATGACAAATCACGGCAGTGTGAACCAGAACTAATGCTGGCCATACACTATATGAAAAATCGGCCGAAATTCAGTCATTTCGTTCGTTATTCGGCCAGTTAATGGGCACAAAATTGATAATCGTTGGGACGTTTTTGAGCCGAAAAAACAAAAGACAAGTTTGGAAATTTTCTGCCGAATGAACGATATATTGAAAGGTTAATGTGTTTTCCATCCAAACTGTCTGCACTTGTGTGGCGGGATATCACCTTTTATGTAATATGAGAGACTACCATTTGCTGATCAAGAAGGATCTCAGCTCCCTCCTGTGGCCGAGTTGTGATATAGCCACCTGTTGTTTACTTCTTGTTTTGTCTGGTACCGCAGAGAATGTTGGGAGTTTGAGTACAGGGAGAAACGAGACTTCATTTCCCTGGGTTAATTATAAACTACAACACCCTACCTCCCAACCGTCCCGGATTGCGCTAGAATGTCACACGATTACCGCTCAACAACTCGGATCCACGTATCCCCCCCCCCCCCCCGCTCAACAACTTTGATGTGCCCCCCTCAACAACTCTGATCCACAGAATGGAATCCCCCCCCCTGCTCAACAACTTTGATCCGCGGACCCCTCCCCGCTCAACAACTTCGTTTGGGGGGTATGCTCATTTGTCCCTCATTCTGAAGTTGAAAAGTTGGGAGGTATGCAACACCCAGAGTGCAACTGTACAACCCCGAAATGCTTAGCCTCCTCGCGCAACCTGCTGGGAGAGGTAATTAAAGGAGGAGGACGTTCTTGGCGCGCTCTCTCCGGACCGCCTCTTCAACCCAGGAGGACACCTGTGTGTGGTGTCTCCAGAGAAGTCTACGCTGGGGTTGAGGCCTATATACGCCCGGGCGGAGCGCCATTGAGAGATTGAGACAGAATCTCTGATGGAGTGATCGGACGGTGTTCCAGTGCAGTAGTGACCTGTTAGAGAACCGGAGAGTGTTTCGGAAAGGACAAGGCCTGAACTGTTTGGGTGAGACGGGCACCTGCCCAAGACCTATTGATTGTGTTATTGGAAGGTGGATCTTTCACATTAGCCATTGCGATTTTGACCATTCGTGTTCTTCCATCAGTTTGTTTGTTTCCCTATTGGATTACAAATTACCCCTTGCGCGTCAGCGCATGCCAATGCATCAGTGCACAGACTTTTGGGATAATTTGAACTAAGGTTTGGTCTGATCAACCAAACCATATTAGTTAGGAGTGTTATCCAAAGACTGCCTATTTAGTTATTACAGACTGCTGATGCCCATCTTCATGCTCTTTAAATGAGTAGTTGGTTTCATTACACTGTGTAGTGTTGTTAATAGTGAGAGCTGGGTGAGGCTTGGCAAGGAGGTGCTTTAGTGTGGGTGCCTTATTGAGGGAACCCCCTTGCCGCGTGCTTACACAGGTCTGCATAGCCGTTATAATTCAACATGTATTTATTTGTTATCATTGTTTCTGACTCTTGCAGGGATCTGCAAGAAATCTTTTATCGTTTTACCTTTGTTCCTTTTTTCTTTATACCTTACCAAGTAAAGAGTTACACTGGTTAAGCCAACATTGGTGTCCAGTCTATCTGTCATCCTGTGGGACTGATACAACTCAAGGTAACCATTAATTTGCATAATTTATTGTGGTATGGCAAGATACTGTGTCCTTCAATAAGTCATTGGGGTTCACAATTCCCATAATACCAGTTGTGCCAAGGGAGGGTTTTGAGACAATTTCAGGGGTTGATAGCTAGAGCGTAGGCCCAGAACAAACCAGCAGATCCTTCGGGGGTAGTGCTACACGAGGTATATGTAAAAAAATGTCCTCTGAACGGTTTATCGTTCATTGCATGATGGCACCCTCGTTTGTGCTCATGCCCGAATGTTCGTTTATCGAAAAAGGGGTTCAGGCGATTTTTCGATAGCATTAATCACACTTCAGCAATTGTAACAAATCCTGGATAAGGGCTACATGTAGCGGAGTTCCCAGCTCTCTTCATCTGCTTCTGCCATGAAAAGGGATCTTCCTAACTTATTGTTTTCAATTTATTTCATATTGCAGAGATTTGCAGAAGGTAGACTGTAGATCCTTGTGGGATGCTCGACTATCATGGACAATATTTACAAATCTACAAATAAACTACACATTCCATTTGATAATAATAACTTAAAGCGGAGGTTCACCCTAAAACAATTATATACCATTACATCCAGCATACTTCCGACATCTACAGTATGCTGGGGTTTTTTTTTTGCCGTACATACCGTTTTATTGTTATTTTCCCCCCCGGCTCCCGGGTTCTGGCTCCCGCGGGAGTGGGTGTTCCTATTCAGAGGTTAGATGATTGACGTCTGGTGAAAAACTTCCCCTGGCGCATAAGGCACATCATCAGTTCTCCGTAAGTAGCCGACCTGCGAGTCGGCTCTATACGGCGCTATACGGCGTCTGCGCCTGCCGTGTAGAGCTGACTGCACAGGCACCATATAGTTCAGCTACTTACGGAAAACTTGTGACGTGCCTTATGCGCCAGGGGAAGTTTTCCACCAGACGTCAATCATCTAACCTCTGAATAGGAACGCCCACTCCCGCGGGAGCCAGAACCCAGAAGCCGGGGGGAAAATAACAATAAAACGGTCTGTACGGCAAAAAAAAATAAAAAACAGCATACTGTAGATGTCGGAAGTATGCTGGATGTAATGGTATATAGATGTTTTTTAGGGTGAACCTCCGCTTTAAGATAGAAATGAAATGATTCTGTAATAGAGAAAACAATTGTGCAGTACTTTTGGTAATCCAGTACCAAAAACTAGGCATATATTTAGGCACAGGTATTTCCAATGACAAACCTTCAAATTCTTGGGCTGTGCCAGCTGAAATTAGGATAATGCACAGTACAGAATTTGATCTACCTTAAATATTCAAATGTAAGACAGTGGTCTGTATGCTACTATAGGTGGTCTTGGTGCCCTGTCACACCTGCAAGTCATTTATAATATGTTCTGTATATTCTGAACAGGAAATGTAACACTAAACATTAAGGCTCCATTCACACCTTGGCGACAAAACGCCCGACGCTCGTGCCGCTGGAGGGGAGAATTGCCATTGATGTTTATGAGGTTCACATCTCATAAACGCCGTACGCCTGCCGCCTGAAAACAAGTCCCGGACCCTTTTTTTCAGGCGGCATTGGCGTTCGGCCATAGACATCAATGGCAATTCTTTGTGAAAAAAAAAAAAAAGTAACCTAATCGCGGCAAAATACGCACGTACGTACGCGGCGTTACAATGTGAGTGGGGGCAAGACTATTGCTGCACTGTGAACAATGCATTACTACAGTACTACTGTCTCTTAAACTCTGTAGGCCAGATTCAGGTAGGGATCGCGTATTTGTGTGCGGGCGTAGCGTATCCTATTTACGCTACGCCTCCGCAACTTTGACAGGCAAGTGCAGTATTCACAAAGCACTTGCTCCGTAAGTTGCGTCGGCGTAGCTTAAATAGGCCGGCATAAGCCCGCCTAATTCAAATGTGGAAGATGTGGGCGTGTTTTATGTAAATTTATTGTGACCCAACGTAAATGATGCTTTTTCCGAACGGCGCATGCGCCGTCCGTGAAAGTATCCCAGTGCGCATGCTCCAAATGACGCCGCAAAGACTCATTGGTTTCGACGTGAACATAACTTACGCTCAGCCCCATTCATGGACGACTTATGCAAACAACGTAAAACGTGAAAAATTTGACGCGGTCCCGACGTCCATACTCTCGATGCATTATGAAAAGTAGGCTCAGGTTTTATTTAACCACAGCCTTTTAAGCACCTGTCACAATTTAGCCACACCAAGCATTTGGTGCTTTGCCCCCTGCTATTAGCCCCACCCCATTAAAAGTGGGTATGGACATAAAGGTGTCCTGGGATTTCATTTTGTAAAGCTTATCACATTGTCTACATGCTCTCCAGCAATAACTCCAAAGCATTACTCAGGGTTGGTTTTTCCGATGTCTTGTGACTGGGTGACAACGTAGTGTAGCGCCTGTGTACTTTTAGTACAGGTGTTATGTTAAATTTAGAGGGGGATGAGAGAGCTACTTTGCTCTCATGCATGTTGATTTGTGTAAATTGGGTTTCTGCCAGGCTGAGCTGTTCTGTGGTTCCATTATGTGTTCCAAAGATACCGTTCCATCTTTGGATAGCAGGTGGCGCTAGAGGGGTCCAGGCGGAGGCGCCTTTCTCCAGCAGCCAATCAGAGGAGTGTTTCCCTCAAAGGGGCATGCTGGGGGAGGGTTTTTCTTAGACAGACGCCATTTTGTGGGGTTCTTCGCCCGTTCCTGGTTCGAGGTGCGGCACCCACCTTTAGGGTGTGCGCACATCACGGGCCCCGGCGAGATGGCCTACCAGGCCGATGCGCACATGCTACGCGGAGTTCCTGACTCTGGGCTCTCATGGCCCAGAGCAACCAAAGCTGCAAAGGGGCCCCAGTGACTTACTGGGTCCCCACACTTCATGAGGGAGATCCCAAGCGAGTTGTGCTGTTCCGTGGGGAGTCGCTCTGAGGTGAGCCCGGAGGCAGGTGACCCAACAAGGCTTAGACAACCCATCGGGGATCTGGGTAGCCGGACACTGAGAAGTTGTATGCTACAACTTGTCAGTCGGTGACCCCAAAACTAAGAAGTCTACCTGAGGGAGATTCAGGCAAATTATATTCGTTGAGAGGATTCGCTCTACTATCTTCGTTCCTGAGTAAAGGGCCTGTGGCAGAGGTTCCACTCCTAATTCTAATTCTACTAGAGCTAAGTCGGTGGCAGAGACTTGTTCCTTCTCAGAAGTTCTAAGTGATACTCTGGCTGCCAGGTCGGTGTAAGAGGCCTGTCCAGGTACACTTCACCCACTCCGGCTGGAGTGGCGACGTGAGTTAAAGTCCCATTGGAGGCAGGACTGCTTCCGTTATCCATAGGCCTGAATCTGCAAATTCTCATCTCACCAACCTATTTCTATCTACCTCAAGTTAACTGTTTGCCGTGTTGGGCAAGAAATAAAAGCACAGAAAACGACACCCTGCTGTTTGGACATTCCGTTATTGCATCTCATCATCATCCCTAGACACATCACAGAGGTAACATAACATGCCGTCTCAAATCTAACCAGCGGCTCCTAAGGGGGTAGCGCTACAGTAGGAAAATAATTGTTGAAACAGGGACAGAGCATTGTCTCCTCATTACAGGAATATCTAAATAAGGGCCTTCATGGGATGACCAACGACACCAGGTATTGTTTTAATGTATACTAAAGATTGTAAATATTTTAAAAATTATATGTGTTTTTACTGATTGGGTTTATTTATATTTGGCAGCCAAAGCTAAACTCTTTGCAGGAAATTTTTAATTCCAGTCCTTCCAGCTATTGACCCATAAAATGATAACATTTATTGTATTGTTCTTAGTCTGCTATCTAGTGGATAAAAGCCAGTGCTGCATTCTAAGGTGTTCAAACATACTGTAAATGTGCACATTTTGCTGTCAGAAATAATTTGAATATCGACACAAGAAAAAATCAGTTTGGCCACACTCCAGTATAACATATTTATAGTAGAAATCATTAAAAACACAGTAAAACAGTAAGCATGGGGGGAGAGATGTTAACACGTTTCACGCTATCAGCACTTCCTCATAACTGGATGGGATGATGGTTGTTTGATGTGGAGGAATGATATCACCATAAGCGCCATTTAACCACTCGGAATCAGGGGGGGGGGGCACAATTTTTTGGGTAAACCCCACTCTGACTACAGTGTTGGGGAGGTCCGGTGGACTAAGAGGACCATTTCAAAGGCAATGTACTGACATTTAGTAGCTCGGGTGGCAGAAGAGGTAGATATCCACACTTTACTTTTACTTGTGAACTTTTTCCTAGAAACATTACTATAATGACAGGGTTGCGAGATATAGGAAAGCTGCAAGACTTTCTAGGAAAGAACAAATATATTTCTTCTTCTGGGTGTCAACATGAATCCTACTTGCATTCAGGGTAAGATGACTTACCAGTGAGTTGACCTATTTAAGTATGCAATGCTAATGTATATATAAAGTATGCTGGCGCTTGCATTTCTATGTATAAATAATTGCATCAAATCTTATTAACCACTTAAGACCCGGACCTTTAGGCAGCTAAAGGACCTGGCCAGTTTTTGCGATTCGGCACTGTGTCGGTTTAACCTCCCTGGCGGTATGATTCTTTCAGAAAAAACATGCTGAAAGCGGTACCATTATTTGCAAGGAAATTTGGCGTTTTATACTGTAGGTCTGTAATTTTTAGAAATAACTCACTTAAATCTGACCAAACAAGATTCTAGTAGGCATCCCGGGTATGACATTTTTTTAAAAACAAAATTATAAATTATAATAAAATAAATAATTATAAATAATTATAACAAATAATAATATAATTATAATAAAAATTATTCAATAATGTAATCAACTCAAAATCACTGAAATTTGCTCAGTTGCAGAATTGTCGCTGTCATTATTTTTTTTTTTTATGACGAATTTACCCACAAATCGCTATCGCACAATTCTGCAAGTGATTATAATTTATTATCGCTGTTTTTTAGCTGATCTAAAACTATTTTTGACATAAAAGGACACTTTTGGTTGCTATGGACAATCTACAGTTTGCAGGGAGAAAGAACCGTTTTTATTATATAAAATGACATGCATGACACAGGACAGACCACTAGGGACAAGGGGGGTGTGTATTTTTTACATACAGTACTGTAATCTATAAGATTACAGTATACTGTATGTAAAGTGTTTGTTTACTTTTTTGAATTTGGCGCCGTTCTCCGTCCCCGTGCGTCGTAACGTCGCAGGGAACGGAGATCGGCGGCACAGGAGGACGCTGTGTGAATCGAGCGAGGTCCCGCTCGCTCACACAGCGCGGTGGCATCGCTGGATCCAGGGACAAGGTAAGTAAACCAAGCCTGTGGATCTAGCGAGGCAAGCCCGAGTCTGACTCGGGGTTACCGCTCGCAGCAGGAAAATCTAACCCCGAGTCAGACTCAGGAATACCGCCAGGCAGGTTAACTAAAAATTGCGCGGTCGTGCGACGTGGCTCCCAAACAAAATTGGTGTCCTTTTTTTCCCACAAATAGACTTTCTTTTGGTGGTATTTGATCACCTCTGCGGTTTTTAGTTTTTTGCGCTATAAACAAAAATACTGTAGAGCGACAATTTTGAAAAAAATTCTATATTTTTTACTTTTTGCTATAATAAATATCCCCCAAAAATATATAAAAACTTTTTTTTCCTCAGTTTAGGCCGATACGTATTCTTCTACCTATTTTTTGGTAAAAAAATATTGCAATAAGCGTTTAGCGCAAAATTTATAGCGTTTACAAAATAGGGGATAGTTTTATTGTATTTTTCTAAATGTTTTTTTTTACTACTAATGGCGGCGATCAGCGATTTTTTTCGTGACTGCGACATTATGGCGGACACTTCGGACAATTTTGACACATTTTTGGGACCATTGTCATTTTCACAGCAAAAAATGCATTAAAAATGCATTGTTTACTGTGAAAATGACAATTGCAGTTTGGGAGTTAACCGTAAGGGGGCGCTGAAGGGGTTAAGTGTGACCTCATTTGTGTTTCTAACTGTAGGGGGTGTGGCTGTAGGTGTGACGTCATTGATTGTGTTTCCCTATAAAAGGGAAAACACGATCAATGACGGCGCCACAGTGAAGAGCAGGGAAGCTGTGTTTACACACAGCTCTCCCCGTTCTTCAGCTCCGGGGGGACCGATCGCGGGACTCCAGCGGCGATTGGGTCCGCGGGTCCAGCGGTCACGGAGCGCCCGCGACCCATGGCTGGGCACTTAAAGAGGACGTACCTGTACGTGCTTGTGCCCAGCCGTGCCATTCTGCCGACGTATATGTGCAAGAGGCGGTCCTTAAGTGGTTAATTAATTTTAAAACATTGTTCTTCAATTATTTGTAGTGATATTCTGTACAGGGCTTCATGAGTCTCCTGAAGAAGCCACTTTATTGTGAAACATGTTGAGCGGAAACCACTGTACACACAATAAGACTTCATTAATTTGTCTTCAATGGTTTTTATTAAAACAAAGTGTTTTTAGTTTTGGAATATATGAAATAAAGCTTACTTGGTTTTATACTGCTGTATATATCTGTTTGAGTGAGTGAGTAAGTAACTTGTATAGCGCTACAATTGCGAACTAAATCGCCTCAAGGCGCTTTTGCATCTATTGTCGTCCCGATCCTTTAGAAGAGGTGGGTCTTTCGTTTCGTTTTTTCCTAAAAGCCCAATGGTTTTCTTCCATGCGGATGGTCGTGGGTAGAGCGTTCCAGAGCTAAGGTCCTTGGACTGCCAATCTTCGTTCTCCCTTAGATTTGTAGCGGGATTTGGGGATTCGGAGTAGGTTTTGGTTAGTTGACTATAGGACGCGATTGGTGACGTAGGGTTTTATTTTCTCGCTTAAGTATTGAAAGCGTTTCCTTATGAGCATTTGTGAGTGAGGCAGAGAGCCTTGAATGTGACCCGATCCTTTGCAGCTAGCCAATGGAGGGTCCTCAGGGACGGGGTGATTGATTCCCAGGGTTTTTTCCCCCTTACCAGTCTGGCTGCCGTGTTCTGGACGGCTTGTAGACGCAAAATCTGGTATTTAGGTAGTCCTAGGTAGAGGGAGTTTGTGTAGTCGAGTCGGGAATTGATGATTGTTCCAACCACTACTGCTGTATCCTCTTCCGGGATGAAGGGGATGAATCTGCGCAGTAGGCGGAGAACATGGTGAGATCCGCTGACTACTGATCCTATTTGTGCGTCTATAGTCATGTCTGAGTCAAAGATGACTCCGAGGCTTTTGACTTTGTTGCTTGGGGTGATGGTTTGTCCAAGGATGGTGGGTGGTGTCCATGTGGTCCTAGAGTTAGATTTTCGATTTGCGTGAAGGATAAGGAGTTCTGTTTTGGATCCATTAAGTTTGAGGGAGCTTTCCGTCATCCAATTATCGATCAGTGTGAGGCATTTTCCTAGTTCGTGATATTGGTCTTTTTTGTTGGTGATACAGAAGTAAAGTTGAGTGTCATCAGCGTAAGAGTGGTAGCGCAGGTCCTGTTTGCTGATTATTTGAAGGAGTGGGCGGAGGTTTGCACCCTAAAAATCCTGCTTCTGTACTTCTAAAATTACGATTCTATTTTGGGATGTGGTGCCTTTATCCTTGGATCCCTAGCTGACCAAAAAAAAATCTTGTATACAATGATTCCCCTATGTGGAGGCATAGCATGGCCCTGACATGGAATCTGCATCTGCATGCAGAACCAGGGGCGTACCTACAGGGGTTGCAGGGGTCACAATACAGGTGGATAATTTATCTAAGGAGACTTTTATTGATGCCTTCTCCATATATAATGCTCAAAAACACACTGTTTACTCCACCAGGAAGTCCCATGTTAAAATCTTTGTAAATTGACATACAGAATTTAGGATGAGTGGAGTGGTTTTAGCAAAATTGGTTTCACCATTGACAAGGTTTCTCCAAAGCAGAAACTCATATTTTCTTACAGAGCTACTTAGGTGAAATTTGCTTCACAAAGACTAAGGGGGTTATTTACAAAAACTTGAAAGTGCAAAATCTGGTGCAACTCTTCATAGAAACCAATCAGCTTCCAGGTTTTATTGCCAAAGCTTAATTGAACAACCTAAAGTTAGAAGCTAAATGGCTATCATGCACAGCTGCTCCAGATTCTGAGTGCATCAGTTTTATTAAATATCCCTCTATTGTTCTTTTATTTATAGGATTTTTTTTATTAACCACTTAAGGACTCCTTCACGCCGATATACGTTGGCAGAATGGCACGGCTGGGCACATCCACGTACAGGTACGTGGTTCTTTAAGCCCAGCCGCGACCCGGTCCGAAGCTCCGTGACCATTACCGCGGGACCTGCGGACCCGATCGCCGCTGGAGTTTCGCGATCGGTCCCCGGAGCTGAAGAACGGTGAGAGCTGTATGTAAACACAGTTTCCCCTTTCTTCACTATGGCGGCGTCATCGATTGTGTGATCCCTTTTATAGGGAATCACAATCGATGATGTCACACCTACAGCCACACCCCCCTACAGTTGTAAACACATATTAGGTCACACATAACCCCTTCAGCGCCCCCTTGTGGTTAAATGCATTTTTTGCTGTGAAAATGAAAATGGTCCCAAAAATGTGTCAAAATTGTCCGAAGTGTCCGCCATAATGTCGCAGTCACGAAAAAAATCGCTGATCACCGCCATTAGTAGTAAAAAAAATAAAAAATAATAAAAATGCAATAAAACTATCCCTTATTTTGTAAACGCTATAAATTTTGCGCAAACCAACCGATAAACACTTATTGCGATTTTTTTTACCAAAAATAGGTAGAAGAATACGTATCGGCCTAAACTGAGGAATTTTTATTTTTTTATATATATTTTTGGGGGATATTTATTATAGCAAAATGTAAAAAATATTCATTTTTTTCAAAATTGTCACTCTATTTTTGTTTATAGCGCAAAAACTAAAAACCGCAGAGGTGATCAAATACCACCAAAAGTAAGCTCTATTTGTGGGAAAAAAAGGATGCCAATTTTGTTTGGGAGCCACGTCGCACGACCGCGCAATTGTCTGTTAAACCGACGCAGTCCCGAATCGCAAAAAGTACTCTGGTCTTTGGGCAGCAATATGGTCCGGGGGGTAAGTGGTTAATTGAACAACCTGAAGTTAGAAGCTAAATGGCTATCGTGCACAGCTGCTCCAGATTCTGAGTGCATCAGTTTTATTAAATCTTCCTCTATTGTTCCTTTATTTATAGGATTGTTTTTATTAAGGTACTTTAGTTGATCTAATACTGTACAGTAGATTTTAAATTTTCCTTTTTTTCACTGTCTGTTTTTTTTTGTCTCTATAAAAATAACTCAGTGAAATAATAAAGCTAACAAGGGGCTTTTTTTTTTTACATCAGCATAGTTGAATAAAGCTTCCATAACCCTCAGGAACAAATTAAAACACCTTAAAGTATGGCTATAGGCAAAACTTTTTTTTACATTTTGGATGGAGTGGTGAGGGATTAGAGCCCCTGTCAGTTTTTTTTTTTTTTTTTTGGCTGTCTGTGCCCCCATTAAGGAAATGCACCCTCTCTATTTGTAATAGAGGAGAAATCTTTTACTGGGGACACATGTTCTGGTGACCTGGGGGTCCCCAAGGAATCTCCTTAGGCCCCTTTCAGACTGGGGCGGGAGCTGCGGTGGCGGTATAACGCCGCTAAAAATAGTGGCGCTATACCGCCGGAATTGCCGCGGGTATCAGCCGCTAGCGGTGCGGTATTAACCCCCGCTAGCGGCCGATAAAGAGTTAATATCGCCCGCAATGCGCCTCTATAGAGGCGCATTGCGGGCGGTATTGCCGCGGTTCCCATTGTTTTCAATGGGAAGGAGCGGTGAAGGAGCGGTATACATGCCGCTCCTCTCACCGCTCCAAAGATGCTGCTGACAGGAGATTTTTTTGTCTCCCGCCAGCGCATCGCCTCAGTGTGAAAGCCCTTCGGCTTTCACATTGAGGTAGCTGGGCAGGAGTTTTTCAGGCGGGATAGCAGCGCTATTTTTAGCGCTTTACCGCCTGAAAAACTCCTCAATGTGAAAGGGGCCTTAATTTTCAGGGATTTCCTCTCACTTCCTGTTTGGCAATGGGACAGGGAGTGAAGGGAAATCTCCCCAATGGGACAGAGATGGCCAAAAAATCTGAGAGGGGTTATTATAACCCTCCATTACTCTATCCAAGATGAAAAAAAATAATGGGGTAGATTCAGGTAGCAATTACGCCTGCGTATCCATAGATACGCAGCGTAATTGCTAAGTAGCGCTGGCGTATAAACTTTCTGTATTCAGAAAGCTCGATACGCCGACTGTAGCCTAAGATATGACTTATGCCGTCGTATCTTAGGCTGCATTCTGACGCTGGCTGCTAGGTGGCGTTCCCGTAGTTGTCAGCGTAGAGTATGCAAATTGCATACTCACGCTGATTCACAAACGTACGCGCGCCCGGCGGTTGTGTTTTACGTTGTTTACATTCGTCGCTTTCGTCGTAAGGCTGCTCCTGCTATTAGGAGGCAAAGCCAATGGTAAGTATACACGTCGTTCCCGCGTCGCGATTTTCGAAATTTATGTTGTTTGCGTAAGTGAATCGTGAATGGCGCTGGACGCCATTTACGTTCACGTCGAAGCAAATGACGTCCTTGTGACGTCATTTACCGCAATGTACGTCGGCAAATTTTCCCGACGGAGCATTCGCAGTACGTTCGACGCGGGAACGCGCCCAATTTAAATGATCCACGCCCCCTACGGGATCATTTAAATTACGCGCGCTTACGCCGGGCCCTGTTACGAAACGCCGCCGCAAATTACGGAGCAAATGCTTCGTGAATGAAGCGTAGCTCCAGTAATTTACGGTACGCTGCGCCGCCGTAGCAGTGCGCGCACCTAGCTGAATCTACCCCAGTGTTTTTCCCATAGTTCTACTTTAAAAAACAGTCATTTCACTTAGGCCCCGTACACACGAGAGGATCGATCCGCTGGAATTGATCCGCGGACCGGCTCCAGCGGATAGATCCCCTGGTGTGTACAATCCAGCGGATCTGTTTCCGCAGATTTTTATCCCCTGGGATGGATTTCAAGCGGATAGAAATTTGAAGACATGCTTTCAAATCTATCCGCTTGAATCCATCCCAACGGATTGATCCGCTGGTCTGTACAGACTCACCGGATCAATCCGTCCGAAGGGATCCCCCGCATGCGTCGTAATGATTCGACGCATGCGTGGAATTCCTTTTATGACAGCGTCGCGCACGTCGCCGCGTCATCATCACGCCGACGTCGCGACACGTCATCGCGAGGGGATTTCGGCGCGGATTTCGATCCGATGGTGAGTACACTCCATCGGATCCAAATCCTTGAGAGGATTTATCCGCGGAAACGGTCCGGTGGACCGTATCCGCGGATAAATCCTCTCGTGTGTACTAGGCCTGACTCTACTGACATTTTGCTAAATTGCCAATATTTTACCATCATTTTAATATTTTGTCCAAATTTCAGGTAAATAAAAACTTTTTGATTAACACAAAAAAAATAATACTACAACTCACAAGATAATTTCAGAAGATCTGTGTGATACAATCTTTAATAGAAGGATGAAAACGATTTTAATAAAAATATTGCAACTAACCCATGGAAATAAAAAGACCTCATGTGCTAGGTTTTCTTGGATTGATGGCGTTTTGAATTAATTTGGCTTGAGTCTTCTTTACTTACAAGCATCCTGACTTTATTACCTGTTGAAGGACCAAGCTTTCCTTTACAATGTACAGACCTCAGACCATACAAGGAATTGCTACATCTGGACACACAGACATTGGGGTTGATTTACTAAAGGCAAATAGACTGTGCACTTGTGCAGTTGCTAGAGAAATTAGTAATTTAGGCAAAGCTTCACTTTGCAAAGAATACCCAATCACATGCAAGAAAAATGTAAATAAAAAACAGCATTTGCCTGCACATGATTGAATGGTGGAAGTCATCAGAACTTCCCCCCATTAAGGGCCCTTTCACACTGGTGCGTTTTTGCCGTGTTTTTGCCGCATTTTCGCGGTAAAAATAGCGCTATTAAAACTCTCCCCATGCCCCTCTCCATTGAAATGACTTAAAAACGCGGTAAAATCATGGTAAAAACGCGCTAAAATCTCAGTGTTTTACCGCAATTTTAACGCTCCGTTTTTACCGCGTTTTTACAGCGGTTTTTAATTCATTTCAATGGAGGGGGCATGGGGAGCATTTTATGAGCGTTTTATGAGCGCTATTTTTACCGCAAAAACGCGGCAAAAACGCACCAGTGTGAAAGGGCCCTTACTAATCTCTGGGACAATTGCACTTGCAGAGTGCACAGGCTATTTGCCTTTAGTAAAACAACCTATAATGTTGTGTGTGAGCAGAGAATAATAGCGGAGCCTTTGCAGATAATAACCCTCATTTTCTGTTTCGACAGGAAATGATGAGAAATCTCTCAAGTAAGGGCAAAGACTACAAATAAAAAACATGTATTTAGTAAATTAGGGAAGAATAAGGCCCCTTTCACATTGAGGCGTTTTTCATGCGGTACAGCGCTAAAAATAGCGCTGCTATACCGCATGAAAAAACCTGCCCTGTAGTGTTTAATGTGAAAGCCCGAAGACTTTCACATTGAAGCGGTGCGCTAGCAGGAGCGCTCCAAAAGTCCTGCTAGCCGCATCTTTACCGCGGTATAGGAGCAGTGTTTTCACCGCTCCTATACCGCGCCTTCCCATTGAAATCAATGGGAAAGCGCAGTAATACCGCGGTAATACCACGCGGGGGCGGTATTAACCCTTTTTCGGCCGCTAGCGGGGGTTAAAACCTCACCGCTAGCGCCCGAATATCGCGGTAAATATGACGGTATAGCCACGCTACAAATAGCGCGGCTATACCGTCACCGCGGCTCCACGCCTTAATGTGAAAGCAGCCTTAGAAACTCTTGTGTTTGTGTCTTTCTGTCCTAGTGAAAAGCGCTGCATTGCAGTCTAGGTATCTACCTATTCATAGAAATGGCCTTATCTAAGAGTATACTTATTGGAGAGGAGTCAGGCTCACTTATCCATGCAGTGGCATTGGTAGGGGGTAGCTAGGGGGGGAACTGAAGCCCCGAAAAGCCCAGAGTCTCGGCCATTCAGTTTAAAATTATTACCCCCGAGCGCCACCGAGCAGGGACCATTCTGTTGCCGAGCGCCGCCGAGTGAGGCCGAGAGACACAGCAGATCCCACCATCTGGAGCCTGCAGCGCCTATGATGGACGTCCCACTGGTCCAATCCGGGACCGCGGGACGTGTGACGTTCATCAGAGGCGCTAGAAGCTCAGAAGGCGGGAATTACAATGCCGCCCGGCGCGCCATGTCACATCCCCATGTCACAGCTCACTCTAAGTATTAAGGGGTCTCTACCTCGGGCTCCTGAGCCTCCTCTGGCTGCATATGTATGACAGGCACATTGGGCGCGCCAGCGCCGCACACCACAGCTGCCCACCGCCCCACGCCACATCCCCGCTCCCTGCTTGGCGGCTCTCCTCTCCTCCTCGGCTCTTGAGCCTCCTCTGGCTGCATCTCTATGAGGGGCACATTGGGCGTGACGGCGCCACACACCACGGCTGAGGTAGGTCAGTGATTGTGTATGTAGGTCAGGTCAGTGTTAGTGTATGTGAGTGAGTGAGTGAGTGAGTGAAAAAACTTATATAGAGCAGCACATGCAAACTAAATCGCCTCTGGGCGCGCGTTGTTCCTGTCTCCTTTGATATCAAAAGAGATGCGTTTTGATCTTTCTTCTGAAGGCCTGGTGGTTCTCCTCCAACCGAATGCTGGTTGGTAAAGCATTCCATAGTCTGTTACCTTGGAGTGCAAATCTTCTTTCTCCTTTGGACTTGTATTTGGCTTTGGGTATCTGGAGCAGATTTTGGTTGGCGGATCGTAGAATGCGATTAGTGTTGTGAGGTTTTATTTTTTCGCATAGATATTGTGGGGCCTTCCCATGGATACACTTATGCGTCAGACAGAGTGCTTTAAACGCAATTCTGTCTTTTACTGGCAACTAGGGTTGCCACCTCATCCCTTTAAAACAGAACACAGAGTAATTACACAGGTTCTGGGGCTAATTTAATGTCGATAAGGCACCAAGTGAGTTTAATTAGCAGCACCCTAATCAGCCAGAGAACCTGTGTAATTAATATGTGTTCTGTTTTAAAGGGATGAGGTGGCAACCCTACTGGCAACCAATGAAGGGATGTAGGACATGTCAGTGTATGTAGGTCAGGTCAGTGGTGTATGTAGGTCATGTGTCAGAAACAACCCTGAAAGACCCTAAGAGCTTCCTTACATGCTGATCTCATGGAATGTGTAAATGACATACATACACACACTGACTTACACGTCAGTGTGTGTGTCTGTGTCAGTGTGTGTGTGTATACTGACATACATACACACACCCTGACATACATACACACACAGACATACATACACATCACACACACGTAGGTCAGGGTATGTGTGTCAGGTAGGGCACCCCACGCCACTCCACTGCGACCCCCCCCCCCCCCACGCGGTGCTGGCTTCGGGCTGAAGCCCCTGGTCTTTTTGCCACCTAACAACGTCCCTGTCTCCATGTCTTCTGGTCCTGCCACCTTCTACAGGCCATCGTATTACCCAAAAATCAACCCCTATTTTGGAAACAGACGCAGGCAATATCTATAGCCGTGTGGTTAAAAAAAGTTGCTGACATTAACGAAATGGAGGATCTGGTAGCCACAGAGACAGGCGTTTGTGAAAAATTCCTCAATAAGTGGTTCTACTGGCACAAATTTGTTTATTCTGAGGAATACAGGGCCTTACAGCTACTGACCTCACCTAATGAAAAAAGGGAGGGAAAAAATAAAAGCTCTAGAAATTGTTCCGTGGGTTTCTCTTTTCTTCGGGCTATGTGTGATGGCGGATTGACTGGTCCCCCCCCCCCCCCTTTTCCTAGTCTCCATCCCCCCCTTTTGTTTTTTTTTTCTTTCTGGCTCATTTCTTAACTGTGTCTTTATATCTACAGTAAGTAGATACTGTGCAAGATGCCATACGGGTTCAGGGACCCGATATTATCTGGCTCCTTGGGTTGCCCTTTCCTATGTTCTTTTTACCTCCAGCCCAGTTCTGATCTGCTAATTGTTACGTTGTGTATGATCACGCTTTTTTTCTGGACATTTGTATTATGGTGTTTCTGTAATCTCTGTGGGCAATCTTTAAAAATAAAGTATTGAAAAAAAAAAGTATACTTAATAAAAAGACGCTCACTCTAAATATTAAAGGGTTTTGATGTTTAATGATTGTTTTGGATGCAAAGTTTAGAAGAACGAAAAACAAAATCTAGAATACCAGTAAAAGAAGCACATTGTGTTTCGGCTGGGTCTGGGCAGCACAGCAGCCATGATATAAGTGTGGTTTATCCAAAATAGAACTCCCTGCATCAGTATCCATGTCTTCCAATAAAGGGATTCAGAAACTTCATTACAGGCTTTGCTGCAGCTTTCATTAATAAGAGAGTTCCTGCTGGTTACCAGCCCGGCTAACCTTCTACAGTACAATCAGTACCCCATTGGCATTGCTAATTATGCCATTGTATTAACATTTCTGTGCCATTATGCTGAATAGAGCATTTTTGTTTGAATTTTATTGACGGTCATGTTTGGTTGACCTGTGTGGTGCTGAAATGTTTTTGGATGAAAAATGAAATGTGCTACCAGTAGTAAGAACTTTGCACTTTTAGGTCAGTTTCATATATTGGTGACTTCCTCTAGGGTTGAAGCTGCATTGTCCACAGCCTGAATGGCGATGGTTAGATGGTGATGGGCAAGATTCCAGTCATCTGTCAGATCGCTCTCCTTTGCTGTCTGGTAGGCATCTGCAAGACCTGGGAACGTGACCACGCTGGAGGTTCGGGAGGCCCAGAGGACGTGGCTATGTCGGACACACAAGAGAAAAGTATGAATATATGGAGCACTCACATTGTACATTGCTTATAACACGGTAAATGGAGCGAGGCGACATAAGGGGGGAATTTTTAAAAAAATGGAGCAGCCAGAGTCTGGAGTAGCAGTGCAAAACCACAGTTGCCATGCACATCTGCTTCAGTATCTGGTTGCTCCAGTTTTGATAAATTCCACGCATACTGTAAGTGGACCCAGGGCCTGTGCTAAGGGCCACCATTGTCCTCTTTGGTGGGGAAGCCCTGAGTGGCCCTGGACTGAAAGTGAACATTTGAAATTTTGTAGGTAATACAAGGAATGCCTAAAACGATATTAAAGTCTTGTTTTTTCCATTTAAATATAACAAACATGTTATACTTATCTGCTCTGTGCAGTAGTTTTGCACAGAGCACACCAGATCCTCCTTTTCTTGGGTCCCTCGTTGGCACTCCTGGCCCCTCTCTCCTGCCGAGTGCCCCCACAGCAAGCAGCTTGCTTTGGGGGCACCCGAGCCAAGCCACTGCTTTGTGTGTATTCAGACACAGAGCTGCGGTGCAGCTCTTCCCCCTTTCTCTCCTCATTGGCTCACTGTGTTTGATTCAAACCAGCAGAAGCCAATGACGCCCACTGCTGTGTCTCAGCCAATGAGGAGGAAGAGTAATGGGGTAAAGATCAACTGCAAGGAGACCACAGTCAATACTGGTGACCAGTGTTGCCAACCGCGTGTTAATTTAAGGGAAGCCTGGCACCATTTTTTAATGGAAATCACTCATTCTTGGCGGTGCCACTGAGCCTTGCCACAGCAGAGGAGGAGTGAGGACTGGCACGGAGGGGGTAATAAAAATGGGGCAGAGGAGGAGTTGGAGGACATTACGGGGGGGGGGGGGTGAAGCAGGCAGAGGAGGACACTAATGTGTTGCCCTGTGGAGAGATGAAAGGGGCACGGCAGGAGGACACTGATGTGGAGAGGTAATATGAAGGGGGACAGAGGAGGAAACTACTGTGAGGGGGTGAGGGGGACACGTACATGTCCATGCAGTCTCTGACCGTCTCCTGTATCATGTCTGCAGTCTCTTACTATCTCTTGTACCATGTCTGCAGCCTGTGACTACCTCTTGTACCATGTCCGCAGTCTCTGAACATCTCCTGTATCATGTCCGCAGCCTCTGACCATCTCCTGTATCATGTCCACAGCCTCTGACCATCTCCTGTATCATATCCACAGCCTCTGACCATCTCCTGTATCATGTCCACAGCCTCTGACCAGCTCTTGTACCATGTTTTCAGTCTCTGACCATCTCCTGTATCATATCCGCAGGCTCTGACCATCTCCTGTATCATGTCTGCAGGCTCTGACCCTCTCCTGTATCATGTCCACAGCCTCTGACCATCTCTTGTACCATGTTTGCAGCCTCTGACCATCTCTTGTACAATGTCCGCAGCCTTGCTTATGTAAGGTGTAAGTGAATACAATAATGTAAGGGGGCACTGATATAAAGGTTCCCCTCTATATTAGTAACCACCCCCCCCTTAACTTAGTGTATTCACATCAGTGTTCTGGGCATTCCCTATTACATCGGAGTCTGCAGGATTCCCCCTTCAGTGGCAAGGGCAATGCTGCAGACCCTGATCTAAGCGGGAACTCTAATGTAAAAGGAATGCAGTGACCCAGTAAATTTCACTTTGGGGGGGGGGGGGGGCTTGGTTTGGCAACCCTGCTGGTGACTAGTATTTTGTCCCAGACTTAAATAAAAACCTGACAGAGGTGTATATCTGCAATGTGAGATCATCCAAGACACTGCTGCCTCTTACTGCTAGTCTTACAATAATTGGAGTGAGATTTGATAGAGTCACTACTCTGCTGCTCTCTGTTCTCCTTGCTGGAGGGCAAGGTTTACCTGAGGACCTGTAGTGCAAGGTTCACCCTGCTTCATTCATGCTGCAGTTCTTTGTTTCCTGCTCTCTCCTTCTGCTTCTTAGTAATTAGGTCACCAAACCAGTTATCAGGTGACAGTAGAGAGCATCATAAGTCAACAATGGGGTAAAGATCAACTGCATGGAGACCACAGGCAATACTGGTGACTAGTACTTTGTCCCAGACTTTAATAAAAACCCAACATAACATTTAAACTTTCCCCATTCTATGCACAACAACATTATGGCAGTGATAGGAATTCATATTTTGAAATGCTGCAATCAGTTCTGTTTTCTGTTCATCTTAGCATGGCTATTTAACACAGACCTGGCACTGCCAACAGGGTCAATGCATTCAATAAAGGCCCCCTTCTGCCCATATAGCCCCGATGCATGGTGTTCCAGAGCTAAGAGGGAGGGGGGGGGGGCAGAGGTGTCACATTCAGCCCAACTGCCAGCAGCCTTTCAAACTCTGGACAGGGCTGGGGAGTGTACTCAGCGGTACTTCTATTTAGGGCAGTAGGGCAGCAGAATGAACATCCAGTACACAGACTTTTATCTTCTCATAGAGTTTGACAGGCTGCTGGCAGTGGGGCTGAATGGGACACCTGTGCCCTCTGCCTCCAGCTAAAGGCTATAACCCCATGGCATGGGGCTAAACATCCATAGGTAGATTCAGTAAGAGTTAGTAGATAAGCCGACCTAACTCAGAATCTACGCCGACCTATGTTTAAGCGTATGCTCAAACAGAGATGCGCCGTCCTATCTTAGGTTGCAATATTTTGGATGGCCGCCTGGTGGCGCTTCCATTGCGGCCGGCGTGGAATATGTAAATGAGTTTATACGCCGATTCACGAATGTACGCCCGGCCGCCGCAGTCGATTTACGCCGTTTCCGTAAGGCATTAGCAGGCCTAAAGTTATTCCACCTATTAGGTGGAATAACAATGTTAAAGTATGGCCGCCGTTCCCACCGCGAGATTCGAAATTTTTACGTTGTTTGCGTTAGTCGTCCGCGAATCGGGATTTACGTCGTTTACGTCCACGCCAAAATCAATAGGCCCGTGCGGCGTACGTAGCCGCAATGCACACTGGGAAATGTAGGCGCCCGGCGCATGCGCACTTTTAAAAAAAACTTAAAAATGTGAGGTCAAGCCTCATTGACATTAAACACGCCCCCCCCCCCAACACATTTGAATTAGGCGCCCTTACGCACGCCGATTCAGGCTACGCCGACGTAACTTAGCAGGCAAGTACATTGTGAATCATGTACTTGCCTCGCTAACTTACGGCAGCGTAGCTTAAATTCCTTAAGCTACGCCGCCGCAAAGTTACGGCGATCTTACTGAATCTACCCAATAGTGTGCATGGGGCCTAACAGTGCAATCAATTTGTATCCAATCAGGCAGGTCCTTGTTTAGTAATTAAGTAGTTTTATGAAGGATTGGTTTGTTTAAAGCACCGTTCATTAAAACAAAAACAAAAAACCATACCTGAAATACAACTTGTCTGGAAATGCCAGATGATTAATAAAAGCACGTTCCAAGAGCATGAGCTGGTCATTAATCCTTCGAATGTTCAAAGGCCTGAAAGTAACAACAGACTTGTTTTGTAAATCCAAGAGCTGCCAACTGCATTAATACATATGTAATGTGTGCATTCTGTCATCCAAGCTCATTCACACATTTTGCCAAGAGTCCTAATATTTAAAGTGGATGTAAACCCTCTCTTATACCCAGTGAAGTGAACAGCCTCAGATGATACACCAAGGTGAAACAAATCCTCCTACATAAGTTTCACATGTTTATCTGCTGTCTTTAGCTTTATATACTGTTTAGAAAGTGCACATCCTGTTAGAATCTTCTCTTCCTGTTCCAGCAGGGGAAGGGGAGTCTTGTCATACCCTGTGAGATAGCTGATTGGAGGAAAAGCACACACCCCCTCTCCTCATAGGCAGAGACTTGCAGAGCTGTGCTGTGAATGGACCAGCTCTTTGCTAATCTATTTATAGCACCTGTCCTGACACAAATTTCAAGCTGGTTTTATTACAGTTGACAGAAAACTTGTCAGACGTTATTATACTGATAACAGAAGATCGGAGCAGGATAAAGCCACAGGACTTAGGGCTTTAAAGAGAGATAAGAAAACACTGCAGATATATGTGCCCAGCTCACGTGACTGGGTCCGAAGCTCCGTGGCCGGGCCCGTGAGACCCGCAGGCCCGATCGCCGCCGGTGTCCCGCAATCGGTCACAGGAGCTGAAGAACGGAAAGAGGTGTGTGTAAACACACCTTCCCCGTTCTTCACTGTGGCAGTGACACTGATCGTCTGTTCCCTGATATAGGGAATGACGATCAGTGACATCACGCCTACAGCCACACCCCCCTACAGTAAGAATCACTCCTTTAGGGCACACATAACCCCTTAGCGCCACCTAGTGGTTAACCACTTCACTGCCATTGTCATTTTCACAGTAATCAGTGCATTGTATAGCACTTTTCGCTGTGAAAATGACAATGGTCCCAAAAATTTGACAAAAGTGTCCGATGTGTCCGTCATAATGTCGCAGTCAAGAAAAAAAACGCTGAACACTGCCATTAGTAGTAAAAAAAAAAATATTAATAAAAATGCCATAAAACTATCCCCTATTTTGTAAACGCTATAAATTATCCAGTGCAAATACCTGAATTTTACCAGTGTTCAGCTCATAAAAAGGGATGGGGCATGTAAAATATTATTCCTACCTTTTGTTATTCTGAAGAAATACCTGTGTGTTTGTCTGTGCCCATGTGGGAAGTGAGTCTAATGGGAGTGGTTTCATAATTATCAACCAACTGTTGCACCTGCAGGGCATTAATGAGGAAAACTGTTGGACCTGCATCCCTTTAAGCTGGGTTCACACTGAGCAAAGGAGCCGCTCACAGCAGGGGGTCTGGTGCGTCCCTGTTCACCGGCTCAGGTCCGATTTCGGTCTGAATTTTTGGCTGAATTCGGACCTGAAACAGACCAGAAGACGCAAGGGCTCCTGTGTAATTCTCATCGGAGCCGCTCCGGAGATGTGTGAATCGGCTCCATAGAGAGCCGGTCACAATCTCCTGACATGCAAATTGGATGCTAGAAAAGCCGCATCCAATTCTCACTGGTGTGAACCCAGCCTTAGACGTGATTTCCTATTGGGAGTATCTGACCAAAAATAAAATTTTTGTTGCAGGGGATGCCTGAAATCTGACTTGTATCTTAGTGCAGTCTTCTGGGAAAATCAGGGAGCCAATCACACAAGCAAGAAATTATGTTTCTGGGGGGTGTTTTGTACACATTCTGTGTACAGAACACCTCCAGGTAGCCATTTTGCATTGCATTTTACATAAAGTGACAGAGCTGCAGATTAAAAAGGAAAGGTCATTTTAAATAGCATTCAATTACAATATCACTTGTGCCCCAATTGTATCCGCTATATTATTTTTTTTTTAATTTTTGAAACAATGTACCCAAATTTTTTTTATCATGCTTTTCTCACAAATAGAGCTTTTTTGGTGGTATTTAATCATTGCTTTTTTTTTTTTTGCAACAAAATGAAAAAAGACAGAAATGTTAAAAACAAAAAAGTTTTTTCTTTGTTTATGTGAGAAATTTTTGTAAATAAGTAGCTCCTTCACTGATGTGCACTGATGAGGCTGCATTGATGGGCACTGATGAGGCAGCACTGAAGGGTACTGATGAGGTGGCACTGGTGAGGAGGCACTAATATGCTGCAATGATGCAAACTGATAGATGACACTGATATGCAGCACTGATGAGTAGAGTTGAGCGAACCCGAACTGTAAAGTTCGGGTTCGGTACGGACTTTGGGTTTTTTCCCGAACCCGAATAATTGGAAAAAGTTCGGGTCCGGGATCGGAGTTCGGGAAAAAAAAATGCGCGGAGATCCCCGCAAATTCAATAACCAGACCCTTTAGGTCTGGTATGGATAGTAAGGGGAACCCCACCGGCAATTAAAAAAAAAAAATTACGTGCGGTTCCCCCTAAATATCCATAACCAGACCCGTTATCTGAGCACGTTGACCTGGCCGCAGAAAAGAGGGGGGACAGAGTGCGCCCCCCCTCTCCTGAACCGCACCAGGCCACATGCCCTCACCATGGGGAGGATGTCCCCATGTTGATGGGGACAAGGGTCTCATCCCCACAACCCTTGCCCGGTGGTTGTGGGGGTCTGCGGGCAGGAGGCTTATCAGAATCTGGAAGACCCCTTTAACAAAGGGGACCCCCAGATCCTGACCCCCCCCTGTGTGAAATGGTAATGGGGTACACTGTACCCCTACCATTTCACGAAGGAAGTGTAAATTCTTGTAAAAAAAAAAACACACACACCGTAGAATAAAGTCCTTTATTAATAAAAAAGAAAAAAGAAAAAAACTCCAGCGGTGATAATCCACTCGTTCCCGGCTTCCTGCTCCAATGATGTCCCGATCCAGCGACGGCTGCGGGTGATCTCCAGCGATGAGAAGATCCAGCGACGGGTGATATCCACTCCAGCGATGAGAAGCTCCATCCATCCCGAGCGCAGCATCGCCGACCTCCTCTCATCGCTGGACACAGCCCAGCGAATGACGTGCTGAAGCTGTGACATTACTTATATAGAGGAGGCAGAGTGACGGCGGGGTTCCCCTTAATATCCATACCAGACCTAAAGGGTCTGGTTATTGAATTTGCGGGGACCTCCGCACATTTTTTTTTCTAAAAGTCCGTGTCCCATTGACTACAATGGGGTTTCGGAGTTCGGGTTCCCGAACCCGAACTTTTTTTTTAAAGTTCGGGTTCGGACCCGAACCCGAACATCCAGGTGTCTGCTCAACTCTACTGATGAGCACTGATAGGCGGCGCTGATGGGCACTTATAGGTGGCACTGATGGGCACTGATATGCAGCACTGATGAGCACTGATAAGTGACGCTGATGGGCATTTATAGGTGGCACTGATTGGTACTGATAGGTGGCACTTATGGGCAATGATAGGTGGCACAGCTGGGTGGCACTGATGAGCAGGCACTAATGGGCACTGAAAGACAGCACTGACTTGCATCACTGATGGGCACAGAACGGCCTCACTAATGGACACAAATTGGCATTACTGATGGGCACATATTGATGTCACTGATGGGCACAGACTGGCATCACTGCTCGGGCTGCACTGATAATCAGTGACCTAATAATCTGTACAGGTCTCCCCTGTGAGGAGATGCTGCTGATCGGCTCTCCTCACCTCACACTCTGTGAATGTAATGCGAGAAGATATGATAAATGGCACTTCCTTGTTTACATGTGATCAGCTGTGATTGGACACAGCCAATCACAGGGGTAAAGAGCCACGTCATCATCATTTAATTTCTTAACATTTTACATTTTCTCAGTTTAAACATTTCTATTATGAATAAAATATGGGTTTATGAGATTTCCAAATCATTGCATTCTGTTTTTATGTAGATTTTACACAGCCATATTTGCTCATTACATATGCAAGGTTTGCTTCCTACTTATTAACCACTTCCTTACTGGGCACTTAAACCCCCTTCCTGACCAGAGGACTTTTTGCGATTCGGCACTGCGTCGCTTTAACTGACAATTGTGCGACGTGGCTCCCAAACAAAATTGACGTCCTTTTTTTTCCACAAATAGAGCTTTCTTTTGGTGGTATTTGATCACCTCTGCGGTTTTTATTTTTTGCGCTAAAAACAAAAATAGAGCGACAATTTTTAAAAAAAAAAATTATATTTTTTACTTGTCGCTAAAAAATAAATAGCTCAATTTTTTTTTCTCAGTCTAGGCCGATACGTATTTTACTGTTTTTTGTTTAAAAAAAAAAAACGCAATAAACGAATGGTTTGCGCAAAAGTTATAGCGCCTACAAAATAGGGAACAGAATTATTATTTTTTTTTTTTTACTAGTAATGGCGGCGATCTGCGATTTTTATCGGTACTGCGACATTATGGCGGACACATCGGACACTTTTGACACATTTTTGGCACCATTCACATTTATACTGCGACCAGTGCTATAAATATGCACTAATTACTGTATAAATGTGACTGGCATTGAAGGGGTTAACACTAGGGGGTGAGGGAGGAGTTAAATGTGTACCTTAGTGAGTGTTACTAACTGTAGGTGGAGGGGGGTGACTGGGGGAGGTGACCGATCTGTGTCCCTATGTACAAGAGACACAGATCCGTCTCTCTCCCTGACAGGACATGGATCTGTGTGTTTACACACACAGATCCACGTCCTTGTCTGTGTAACCGCCGATCGCGGGAGCCTGGCGGACATCGCGGCCGCCAGGCACGCACATCGGCATTCCAGTGATGCGGTGGGCGTGCTCGCGTGCCCCCCAGTGGCCAGGAGGAGCGGAGGCCGTATAAAGATGGCCTCCCAGAGAAGTAGAACCACCCTGCGGCCGTACAAAGTCGTACGGCCGTCGGGAAGTGGTTAAAATCTTTATAATGTTGTGCCTTAATGCCTTACTGTGGGAGTGTGCAATTGTTAACTGGGGAGAAGGACGGGTTTGTGTAAGCAGGGGTTAGTACCCCCTTTTAGGGAAGCCACTTGATATGAGTGGAGCTAGTCTTCCTATATAATCTAGATCTGGAAGAGCCTGGGGTGAAATGACGATGGAAAAAGACTACCTCTAGTATACTGACATTTGAGCTTGTAGTCTTAATATGTCAACCCTGTGGGGTAGGCCCATAACAGGTCCGGTTGGAAAACCCACTTAGAGGGGAACCTGCAGAGAGGACAACGGAAGAGTTGGGTGGCTATCTGATATAATTGTTGGACTTGTACTGTGCAGAATTATGGATGTCGGGTCTGTGGAGGTAAAGGTGGTGACTGTTTACAGCATATATTTCTGCTATTGTAAACTAATTGAAAAGCTGAACATAAGGGCATTCCCCATCTCTGGAGGTGGGTCTTAAACCTGAAGAATTAGAGCAGGGGTGTCTAAACTTTTTTCAGAGAGGGCCAGATTTGATGAAGTGAACATGCGTGAGGGCCGACCATTTTGCCTGACATTCTTTGAACCATTAAAATTTGGTCTAAGTGTGTTCCTCTGAGCAACTAATACACTGCCCAACAAGAATTCTCTTGCCTTTGTGGCTGTGTGTGAGTAAAGAGATGAGCTTGGGCGTGTTATTTGGATATACCGTATCTATTGGCGTATAACACACGCCTTCACTTTAAGAGCAAAGTTTCAGTTAAAACAATTAAAAATGTTATAAAGAACTGTGAAGCAAAATAAGGGTCAGTGCCCATCTGCAGCCTCACAAGTGCCCATCTGCAGACCCACCATTGCCATGAATGTAGCCTCACCATTGCCACAAATGTACTCACCATTGCAACGAATGCACCCACCATTGCCACGAATGCACCCACCATTGCCAGGAATTCACCCACCATTGCCAGGAATGCAGCACCATATATGCCAGGAATGCAGCACTATTTGCCAGGAATACAGCAACAAATTTGCCAGGAATGCAGCACCATTGCCAGGAATGCACTCACGAGTGCCAAAAATATATTACAGAAGAATCTCCTGTTTACACAGCGGCCTCTTTAATAAAAAGTCCCGCCTCCTTTGATGGACAGAACAGTCGTCCAATGGCAGCGCAGGACTTTCTATTAGAGAGGCCGCCAGTAAACAGGAAATGTTCCTGTGTGTGTATGGCGACGGCGCTCGTCCTGCCTCCTCCCTGTCCCGTTCCAAGGCATATACATCTTTTGTGGCCCTGGCGCTGGGAGATCATCGGGGGCCACAAAAAATATATATGTCTAAATAACCCGGCGGGCCGTTCAAAAGCGGAACTTTGGAGATGCCTGAATTAGAGTAACCAAAGATGGCAGAGTGTGTGTACCATATCTCGTTCCCGAGAAAGAGAAGGGGCCCTTGACCAGCATGGTTGTTGCTGGCGGCAAACCAGGGCCTCACTTACATGCTCTGGTCACAGGCTCTTATAGTTGACCCTTTTACATTTTGTAACACTGAAGACTCAACTTCTTGTGTTACCCCGAAGACCACACTCCCCTAGATAGCCATGTACTTACGTTTTATCTGACTTCTTTAAATTCTTAATCGTTCCTTCCAAATCATCAGCAGCCTTCTTGTATCTGTTAATAGCCGTCCTCAGTGGTTCTACAATACAAAGGTATATGTTTATTACAGCTGCTGAGAAATATCAGAATGTGCAACTTTGTTGCAGTAATATCTGAAAATGCTCCATTATTTGTAACAGAATTGCTACAGTATGTCACATTGCTAGTGATCTGTTACTGTGTTACTTACCAATAGATTTTTGCAGTGCTTTTCCTTCCGCCCACGTTCACACTGGTGCAACTTGTCATGAGATTTGACCTGTCAAATCGCATTACAAGTTGCCCACTATTGTCGGCAATGGAAGTGTTCAAATCGGTGCAACGCCAACTTTGCGGTGCTGCACTGATTTGAAATAGTAGTTCCTGCACTACCTTTGCATATTTCAGGTGCAGCATGCATAGATATCTGTGCATGAAGTCGCAGAGATGTCAGCCAAGTCGCACCTGAAGTTGCACTGACATGCGGCTTTGAAATTGTGCAATTTAAAGTGATACGAGGCACTATTCCTCCCACTGATACGAGGCACTGTTCCTCCCACTGATACGAGGCACTGTTCCTCCCACTGATATGAGGCACTATTCCTCCCACTGATACGAGACACTATTCCTCCCACTGATATGAGGCACTATTCCTTCCACTGATACGAGGCACTATTCCTCCCACTGATACGAGGCACTATTCCTCCCACTGATACGAGACACTATTCCTCCCACTGATACGAGGCACTATTCCTCCCACTGATACGAGGCACTGTTCCTCCCACTGATATGAGGCACTATTCCTCCCACTGATACGAGACACTATTCCTCCCACTGATACGAGGCACTATTCCTCCCACTGATACGAGGCACTGTTCCTCCCACTGATATGAGGCACTATTCCTCCCACTGATACGAGGCACTATTCCTCCCACTGATACGAGGCACTATTCCTCCCACTGATACAAGGCACTATTCCTTCCACTGATACAAGGCACTATTCCTCCCACTGATACGAGGCACTATTCCTTCCACTGATACGAGGCACTATTCCTCCCACTGATACGAGGCACTATTCCTCCCACTGATACGAGGCACTATTCCTTCCACTGATATGAGACACTATTCCTCCCACTGATAGGAGGCACTATTCCTCCCACTGATACGAGGCACTATTCCTTCCACTGATACGAGACACTATTCCTCCCACTGATACGAGACACTATTCCTTCCACTGATACGAGACACTATTCCTCCCACTGATACGAGGCACTATTCCTTCCACTGATACGAGGCACTATTCCTCCCATTGATACGAGACACTATTCCTCCCATTGATACGAGACACTATTCCTCCCACTGATACGAGGCACTATTCCTCCCACTGATACGAGGCACTATTTCTCCCATTAATACGAGACACTATTCCTCCCACTGATATGAGGCACTATTCCTTCCACTGATACGAGGCACTATTCCTTCCACTGATACGAGGCACTATTCCTCCCATTGATACGAGCCACTATTCCTCCCATTAATACGAGGCACTATTCCTTCCACTGATACGAGGCACTATTCCTCCCACTGATACGAGGCACTATTCCTCCCACTGATACGAGGCACTATTCCTTCCACTGATACGAGGCACTATTCCTCCCACTGATACAAGGCACTATTCCTTCCACTGATACAAGGCACTATTCCTCCCACTGATACGAGGCACTATTCCTTCCACTGATACGAGGCACTATTCCTCCCACTGATACGAGGCACTATTCCTCCCACTGATACGAGGCACTATTCCTCCCACTGATACGAGGCACTATTCCTCCCACTGATACGAGGCACTATATCTCCCATTGATACGAGACACTATTCCTCCCATTGATACGAGACACTATTCCTCCCATTGATACGAGGCATTATTCCTCCCATTGATACGAGGCACTATTCCTCCCACTGATACGAGGCACTATTTCTCCCATTGATACGAGGCACTATTCCTCCCACTGATACGAGACACTATTCCTCCCACTGATACGAGGCACTATTCCTCCCACTGATACGAGACACTATTCCTCCCACTGATACGAGACACTATTCCTTCCACTGATATGAGGCACTATTCCTTCCACTGATACGAGGCACTATTCCTCCCACTGATACGAGACAGTATTCCTCCCACTGATACGAGGCACTATTCCTCCCACTGATACGAGGCACTATTTCTCCCACTGATACAAGGCACTATTCCTCCCACTGATACAAGGCACTATTCCTCCCACTGATACGAGGCACTATTCCTCCCACTGATACGAGGCACTATCCCTCCCACTGATACAAGGCACTATTCCTCCCACTGATACAAGGCACTATTCCTCCCACTGATACGAGGCACTATTCCTCCCACTGATACGAGGCTCTATTCCTTCCACTGATACGAGGCACTATTCCTCCCATTGATACGAGGCACTATTCCTCCCACTGATACGAGGCACTATACGAAGCTGAGGCACTGATACGAAGCTCATCACAGCTGACAAGGCTTAGCTGGATAATCAGTCAGTGTCAGTTCAGTGAGGGAGTAGGATGCTTCCCGACGAGTCTGCTCTCTCCAGGGACCAGACAGATAGCCAGCTAGATACCGCAGACAGGCAGGCTCCTACAATCTTTGCTGCATGAATCAACTTGCAGCCCATAGGACCAGCTCCTTCCTTCCCTTCGTGGGCCCCTCTCTTCAGGTAAGACCCTGTCTTTCAGGGCCATCTTTCCACCCCCAGGAATCGCTAGTGACCGTCCTTTTCAGGACAGCCACTCCAGCGATCCAAATTGTGGCTGTTTACCTTCTCTTAGAGCCACATGCACCCCAATCAGTCACCCATAATCACCCCGGCCACCCGCCGCGCATAGCAGCGCTTTTTTCTGGCGATCTGCGGCTCTTTCCTGCATCCGCGCCAGACCAGGCCTTATTCGCGGCCACCGCAATTAGGAAAGACCGCGGCTTCAGCCGCGGCCTAGCGGTGCGCTGCAAAAAGGAGCACTGACAGCCTGGAAATTTTCCTGGAATTGTCAGGGATCATCCCCCTATCCCTGGAGGATCCCATCCTCCCCTGGATTAACAACCAGCTCATACCCACCAAGCCAAACAGCCCCCAAACCTGAGGCCTGTGGCCCGGTCGGTGGCCATCTTGGTACTCCTCAGCTACAGTGACACCCTTCTTCCCCCCCTTCCCCCCATTCCAAACAGTACTTGATCCAGGGTTTCGTCCGATCGCCTTTCAGGGATCAGGAAGGAATTTTTTTCCCTGCGGCAGCAAATTGGCTTAGCACTGCCAGGGTTTTTTTTGCCTTCCTCTGGACCAAGGCCAAGCGAGAGGATTCAGCGAATCTTCCCTCTATTGCAATTAATCCCCCCCCCCCCGGTGACTGGCAACAATGGTTAAACTGCGATACTCTGCAGAAACTATTTGGGGTCTGAGACAATTCGCAACAGTATTACCAGCCGTCACCAAAAAGGCCTTAAAAATAGACCAACTTTTGAGATTCGATCAACGATCGACCATCAAAAATTTCAACCATTTAACCCAGCTCAAGCACATATCATGTGCTTTGATCAACACAAGATCGGCAGTAAAACACCGATCAGAAATCCACGATTTCTTACTACAAAACGATCTAGACTGCCTCTTTATCACAGAAAGCTGGCTTTCAGACGACTGCAACACCATTCTCGGAGAATTGGTGCCAGAAAACTATCGCATTATAACGGAAAACAGAATAGGGCAAAGAGGAGGAGGCCTGGCGGTGATCCATAAGTTTCATATTGCAATCACTAAGCCGGTCCTTCAAAATCCTCTTCCATTTATGGAAACCCTTACTCTTCAACTTCAAACTAACCCCCAGGAGACTGTTCACATTCTCCTCTGCTATAGGCCACCTGGGCCAAAATCGCAGCTTCTACCATCATTAACGGAGTTCATATCCACTTATACCCTTAACAGCAAACACCTTTTGCTGCTCGGGGACTTCAATCTGTGGGCCAACTCCTCACAGGATCCCATTGTGGATGCCTGCATCGATCACCTGGAAGGATTAGGACTACAGCAACTTATATGCGGACCCACGCATGCTTCAGGTCACACACTCGACCTAATTTTCAGACAAAATCTGAAAATAAACATTTTGGGAAATGAACCTTTGCCATGGACAGACCACCATGCAATTAGTTTCATAATTTCCAAAATTCCACCAGTGATAAAAGCACCCAAGCCGGTGACAATACACTGGGCTAGATCTCAGAAGAAGCTCCATTCGGAACTCTTCAAATCTACCTTGGGAAACCGAATCGAAACTATTCATCCTCAGTTAACAGCTTCAGATACACTGGATGCCATAAATGCCGCTCTGCTACAATCAGCCGACTTAGTACCCCCGAAACGCAAAGTCCGCATCCGGAAAAAAAAGTCCGGCTGGTTCAACAACCAGCTGTCCCTACTGAAGCAAGAGCGCAGAAGGGCGGAAGCCGCCTGGAAAAGAAGCCCTTCAGAAGATCACCTCATCATCTACAAGGCAATAACAACACAATATCATAAAGAAATCTTCAAAGCAAAGAAACATCATTTTTCTATGACGATTAACAGCGCCATGAACCGCCCCCGAGAATTATTCAAGATGGTCACCCAGACCATGAATCCGGGATGTCTTGAAGTCCCCAATTCAGACACCCAAGAGTTCTGTAATGAACTATCGGATTTCTTCATCGACAAAATCGAAAGAATCCGGGTAAGTATTCTGCAAAATAATACCCCCCTCAGCCCCCTCTTCAATCAACTACAAAACACCAACAGAAACCTTCTACAATCAACTAAGTTCACTCTGGAACCCATCTCCATCGATACCACCAAAAATATCATTGGTGCGTTGCGGAACAGCACAGCACCCAATGACATCATTCCCACCAAGCTGCTGAAGGAATGCGCCGACATTCTGGCGCCTCCCATCACACAGCTTATAAATCAGTCATTTAAGGAAGGCATAGTGCCATCCCTGCTGAAAGAGGGCACAATCCAGCCCATCCTGAAAAAACCTAACTTGGATCCCAAGGACCCAACTCACCGCCGCCCCATAACAGGCCTAAATGTTCTCTCCAAGATAATGGAGAAAGTAGTGGTACAACAGCTGCAACAGCATCTGGATACCCACAATCTACTCGATCCATTTCAATCAGGTTTCCGTCCCGGACACGGGACAGAAACGGCCTTACTCAAAATATGGGACGATGCCCTCGAGGCCGCAGACGAGGGAGAATCCTGTCTCCTGGTTCTGCTGGACCTAAGCGCAGCCTTTGACACAGTAGACCACAAAATGTTACTGATGCGACTGGCCGAGGTAGCCAGAATCGCAGAAGGTGATTTACCATGGTTTTCCTCCTTTCTTGAAAACCGATCACAAACAGTGAAACTGGGATCTTTCACGTCGGAAAAACGCACGGTGCCATGTGGAGTCCCCCAAGGATCCCCCCTGTCGCCGGTGCCTTTCAACATCTATCTTCGCCCTCTCTTTGATATTATCAGTAGCCAAGAACTACTCTATCACTCTTATGCAGACGATACGCAACTGTATTTTCGCATCTGCAACAAAAAGGATCATCATCTCAGTTTAGAGAAATGTCTCTCTTCAATAGAAAACTGGATGACTAAGAGTTATCTTAAACTCAACAGTTCCAAAACAGAACTTCTTATGTTTCACGCCAGCCGAAAGAGTCAACTGGCAACAACCTGGACACCGCCGCCCATTCTGGGCCAAATCATCACCCCTAGCTCCAAAGTCAAAAGTCTAGGAGTCATTTTTGACACCTTCATGACAATGGACGCACAAATAGGGTCAGTAGTCAGCGGATCGCACCATTTGTTGCGCCTACTACGCAGACTTATTCCATTTATCCCCAAAGAAGACGTAGCAGTCGTGGTGGGAACAATCGTGAATTCCAGACTGGACTATGCTAACGCCCTTTACCTCGGGCTCCCAAAGTACCAAATCGCTCGTCTGCAAGTCGTACAGAATACGGCCGCCAGACTGGTGACTGGGAAAAGGACATGGGAATCAATCTCACCTTCGCTGAGATCCCTTCACTGGCTGCCAGTAAAAGACAGAATTGTATTTAAAGCACTCTGCCTGACACATAAGTGCATCCATGGGAAGGCGCCGCAATATCTTTGCGACAAGATAGAACCTCACAATTCTAATCGCGTTCTGCGATCCACTGACCAAAATCTGGTCAAGGTGCCAAAAACCAAATACAAGTCCAAAGGAGAAAGAAGGTTTGCTTTTCAGGGTCCTAGACTATGGAACGCTTTACCAACCAGCATTCGGTTGGAGGAAAACCACCTGACTTTCAGAAGACAGATCAAAACTCTGCTCTTTTGATGTCATGAGACACGAAACATCAAGCGCCCAGAAGCGATTCAGTTCGCATGTGCCGCGCTATATAAGTTTTTTCATTCATTCATTCATTCATTCACTATTCCTCCCACTGATACGAGGCACTATTCCTCCCACTGATACGAGGCACTATCCCTCCCACTGATACAAGGCACTATTCCTCCCACTGATACGAGGCACTATTCCTCCCACTGATACGAGGCACTATTCCTCCCACTGATACGAGGCACTATTCCTCCCACTGATACGAGGCACTATTCCTCCCACTGATACGAGGCACTATTCCTCCCACTGATACGAGGCACTATTCCTCCCATTGATACGAGCCACTATTCCTCCCATTAATACGAGGCACTATTCCTCCCACTGATACGAGGCACTATTCCTCCCATTGATACGAGACACTATTCCTCCCACTGATACAAGGCACTATTTCTCCCATTAATATGAGGCACTATTCCTCCCACTGATACGAGGCACTATTGATCCCACTGATACGAGGCACTATTCCTTCCATTGATACGAGCCACTATTCCTCCCATTGATACGAGCCACTATTCCTCCCATTAATACGAGGCACTATTCCTCCCACTGATACGAGGCACTATATCTCCCATTGATACGAGACACTATTCCTCCCACTGATACAAGGCACTATTCCTTCCACTGATATGAGACACTATTCCTCCCACTGATACGAGGCACTCTTCCTCCCATTGATACGAGGCACTATTCCTCCCATTAATACGAGGCACTATTCCTCCCACTGATACGAGGCACTATATCTCCCATTGATACGAGGCACTATTCCTCCCACTGATACAAGGCACTATTCCTTCCACTGATACGAGGCACTATTCCTTCCATTGATACGAGCCACTATTCCTCCCATTGATACGAGGCACTATTCCTCCCATTAATACGAGGCACTATTCCTCCCACTGATACGAGGCACTATATCTCCCATTGATACGAGACACTATTCCTCCCACTGATACAAGGCACTATTCCTTCCACTGATATGAGACACTATTCCTCCCACTGATACGAGGCACTCTTCCTCCCATTGATACGAGGCACTATTCCTCCCACTGATACAAGGCACTATTCCTCCCACTGATACGAGGCACTATTCCTCCCACTGATACGAGGCACTATTCCTTCCACTGATACGAGGCACTATTCCTCCCACTGATACGAGGCACTATTCCTTCCACTGATACGAGGCACTATTCCTCCCACTGATACGAGGCACTATTCCTCCCACTGATACAAGGCACTATTCCTCCCACTGATACGAGGCACTATTCCTCCCACTGATACGAGGCACTATTCCTCCCACTGATACGAGGCACTCTTCCTCCCATTGATACGAGGCACTATTCCTCCCACTGATACAAGGCACTATTCCTTCCACTGATACGAGGCACTATTCCTCCCACTGATACGAGGCACTATTCCTTCCACTGATATGAGACACTATTCCTCCCACTGATAGGAGGCACTATTCCTCCCACTGATACGAGGCACTATTCCTCCCACTGATACAAGGCACTATTCCTTCCACTGATACGAGGCACTATTCCTCCCACTGATACGAGGCACTATTCCTCCCATTAATACGAGGCACTATTCCTCCCACTGATACGAGGCACTATTCCTCCCATTGATACGAGACACTATTCCTCCCACTGATACGAGGCACTATTCCTCCCACTGATACAAGGCACTATTCCTTCCACTGATACGAGACACTATTCCTCCCACTGATACGAGGCACTCTTCCTCCCATTGATACGAGGCACTATTCCTCCCACTGATACAAGGCACTATTCCTCCCACTGATACGAGACACTATTCCTCCCACTGATACGAGGCACTATTCCTTCCACTGATACGAGGCACTATTCCTCCCACTGATACGAGGCACTATTCCTTCCACTGATACGAGGCACTATTCCTCCCACTGATACAAGGCACTATTCCTCCCACTGATACGAGGCACTATTCCTCCCACTGATACGAGGCACTATTCCTCCCACTGATACGAGGCACTCTTCCTCCCATTGATACGAGGCACTATTCCTCCCACTGATACAAGGCACTATTCCTCCCACTGATACGAGGCACTATTCCTTCCACTGATATGAGACACTATTCCTCCCACTGATAGGAGGCACTATTCCTCCCACTGATACGAGGCACTATTCCTCCCACTGATACAAGGCACTATTCCTTCCACTGATACGAGGCACTATTCCTCCCACTGATACGAGACACTATTCCTCCCACTGATAGGAGGCACTATTCCTCCCACTGATACGAGGCACTATTCCTCCCACTGATACGAGGCACTATTCCTCCCACTGATACAAGGCACTATTCCTCCCATTGATACGAGACACTATTCCTCCCACTGATACAAGGCACTATTCCTCCCACTGATACGAGGCACTATTCCTCCCACTGATACGAGGCACTATTCCTTCCACTGATACGAGGCACTATTCCTTCCACTGATACGAGGCACTATTCCTTCCACTGATACAAGGCACTATTCCTTCCACTGATACAAGGCACTATTCCTCCCACTGATATGAGGCACTATTCCTTCCACTGATACGAGGCACTATTCCTCCCACTGATACGAGGCACTATTCCTCCCACTGATACGAGGCACTATTCCTCCCACTGATACGAGGCACTATTTCTCCCACTGATACGAGGCACCATTCCTCCCATTAATACGAGGCACTATTCCTCCCACTGATACAAGGCACTATTCCTTCCACTGATACGAGGCACTATTCCTTCCACTGATACGAGGCACTATTCCTCCCACTGATACGAGGCACTATTCCTCCCACTGATACAAGGCACTATTCCTCCCACTGATACGAGGCACTATTCCTCCCACTGATACGAGGCACTATTCCTCCCACTGATACGAGGCACTCTTCCTCCCATTGATACGAGGCACTATTCCTCCCACTGATACAAGGCACTATTCCTTCCACTGATACGAGGCACTATTCCTCCCACTGATACGAGGCACTATTCCTTCCACTGATATGAGACACTATTCCTCCCACTGATAGGAGGCACTATTCCTCCCACTGATACGAGGCACTATTCCTCCCACTGATACAAGGCACTATTCCTTCCACTGATACGAGGCACTATTCCTCCCACTGATACGAGGCACTATTCCTCCCATTAATACGAGGCACTATTCCTCCCACTGATACGAGGCACTATTCCTCCCATTGATACGAGACACTATTCCTCCCACTGATACGAGGCACTATTCCTCCCACTGATACAAGGCACTATTCCTTCCACTGATACGAGACACTATTCCTCCCACTGATACGAGGCACTCTTCCTCCCATTGATACGAGGCACTATTCCTCCCACTGATACAAGGCACTATTCCTCCCACTGATACGAGACACTATTCCTCCCACTGATACGAGGCACTATTCCTTCCACTGATACGAGGCACTATTCCTTCCACTGATACAAGGCACTATTCCTTCCACTGATACAAGGCACTATTCCTCCCACTGATATGAGGCACTATTCCTTCCACTGATACGAGGCACTATTCCTCCCACTGATACGAGGCACTATTCCTTCCACTGATACGAGGCACTATTCCTTCCACTGATACAAGGCACTATTCCTTCCACTGATACGAGACACTATTCCTTCCACTGATACAAGGCACTCTTCCTATTTAAGAGATAACACGTTATTTTTGCTCAGACAACATTTTAAAGCAAAATTTGGAGTTCAGTGTGTTCCATTCTGGCGGTAGTACTTTGCCCACCTACCCAGTGAGATATTGTGCTTTGTGAGGTTTGCCTGAAAGTTCTCAACTGCCCGGCTATAGTAATCCTCCAGTTTTTCCACGTAGTCTCTTACTCCTAGTGGCAGGATGAGGCTGTCCGAGAGTCTCAGTAGAACATTCCCAGCTGTGCGTGCCACTGTCTGATGGCTGGTAAAACCTACAAAACAGTGAGGAACACAAATTGTCTGAACTTCACAGTACTGCAGCATTATGGGACCTACATCAAAATACTCATAGGGCTCTATTTATAAAACATTCATTATATGAATGTTAGGCCCCGTACACACGACCAAGTTTCTCGGCAGAATTCAGCCAGAAACTCTGTTCAGAGCTGAATTCTGCCGAGAAACCCGGCCGTGTGTACACTTTCGGCCGAGGAAGCCGACAAGGACCTCGGCGAGGAAATAGAGAACATGTTCTCTATTTCTTTGTTGTTCAATGGCAAAAGTCGGCCCGGCGAGTTCCTCGGCGGCTTCCACACTGAACTCGACAAGGAACTCGATGTGTTTGGCACGTCGAGTTCCTCGGTCGTGTGTACGGGGCCTAAGAAACATTCAAGCAAACTGAATGAAATGTCACCAATTTTTTTCTAAAATAATTAACTACTCTATCATCAGCTCCATCTAGTGACCAAAATGCGGTATTGTTTTCTGAAATACCTGAATGAGAAAATATACTGCTTTTTGACCACTAGATGGAGCCGAGGAACATTTAATTCAGCTTGCATGAATGCATCTGACATAGGACAAGCCCCGTGAGAGTTGCATATTCTATGATCCTGCTTATACAAAATAAACCTGACATGGTTTTCAACATTTCCCCATTCAAAACTGTAAAAATAAAAGATTTAGCTTTAAAAGAGAAGTGTGGAATTTAAAAAAAATATATATATATATATATATTCATCAAGGTGGATGCAGTATCTATGCGCCTTATTCTCTATACTAGATACACCTGAATTCTGGGCTCATCCGACCGACGTAAGTCTCCTACGCCGTCGGATCTTGGGTGCATATTTACGCTGGCCGCTAGGGGCGCGTCCATAGATTTACGCGTTGAATATGTAAATGAGCTAGATACGCCGATTCACGAACGTACTTGCGCCCGTCGCTGTAAGCTACGCCGTTTACGCAAGGCGTACGTCCGGCGTAAAGTTATCCCACCAAAAGCAGGGGTAAGTCATGTTAGGGCATGGACGTCGGAACAGCCGTCGTATTTTACGTAAGTCGTACGTCAATGGGCCTGGGCGTAGGTTACGTTCACATCGTACGCATTGAGCCGACGTGTCTTAGGGAGTATATGCAAAGTGATTCTGAGCATGCGCCGTTCGAACGGCCCTTCATTTACATGGGGTCACCGTTAATTTAAATGTAGCACGCCCACTACCTGCCTACTTTGAATTAGGCGGGCTTATGCCGACCATATTACGCTACGCTGGCGCAACGTACGGGGCGAGTGCTTTGTGAATACTGCTCTTGCCTCTCAGAGTTACGTTGGCGTAGCGCATATGAGATGCGCTACGCCGGAACAAAGATGCGCCGATCTACCTGAATCTAGCTCATAATCTTCACCAGTTTTTATGTATCTATTACTTTTTTTTTAACACTTACCTAATGGCAGGACATCAAAGGGGACCAATCAGAATTATTTATCAAAGCCTCTGTAATAACTGTCTATGTTGCCCTATAAAACTCATAGCAGTAATATTCATACTTTCATGTTTCAATTGTCAATTCAATTGTTAAATTCAATTGTGTCACTATGAGGCAGTACAAACAGTTTTCATTTCAGAGACATTAATAAAGGGCCAGTAAATCTTCATGTTGTTTGACTGAAATAGTGGATATATACAGCATGGAGTACCATACTCCGACCTTTTGGATGTATTATGTAAGTGGAGTTCCACCCATAAATATAACATTACATCAGTAGTTTTAAAAAAATGTCATTAGTCCTTTAAGAATTTTTTTTTTTTTTTAGATGCCTTCAAAGTGTTGTTGCTAGGCAGAATAGTTAATCTTCCCACTTCCTGCACCTAGGTGCTTAAGCTTCACCGCACAGACTCCTGGGAATGTAGTGGGTGTAACTTTCCAGGAGTCTGTGCACTCCCCAGTCTCGAAGAATCATGTGACTTGGACAGTACAGGTGCTGAAACCTGATCTGAAAACTATTACATTGCTTGTGGCTGAAATCCAGGAAGTCATACAGTCTGGCTTCATGATGCCCACACTTAAGATGGCCCCAGTCAATTTCTATTTTATAAAGTGTCTAAATGCTGTAACAACCTAACAAAACGGACCTTAGTTTACAGACTAACTTTACTAGAATACATTAAGCTTGTGTATTACAGGGGTATTTATATTTAAAAAGTGAAATTGTGGCCGGAACTCCGCTTTAACAGCATTGCCAAAACATACACCCAACTGTCTTTTACCTGGATCAATATATTTAGCAGTATAATCAAATGTGTCAAAGGCTGTATGGTAGGCAGGGTATATTCGAGCTGACGTCACTCTCTGTGGGGTTAAAAGAAAAGAAACAAAATGAGGGTCTGAACCTTCTACATATCAGCAGTAAAATCAACTTGTGAGGGTACGGTACAAACACAAAAATCAAATACTGTATTTATCGGCGTATAACACGCACCCTAACTTTACGAGGAAAGTTTCCGGAAAAAAAACTTTCCACGGCCCCCTGCGTATAACACGCAGGCACAGTTTACTCTCTATTTTCAGGGTAAAAAAGTGAGTGTTATACGCCAATAAATACAGTGGCCCAGATTCAGGTAGATCGGGGCAATATTTGCGTGGGCAAAGAGCAAAGATAATGGTTTTATTATTTAATCTCAAACAGCAACATTAGAATTTTGCATACATTTTAAGATGTGAACTTACACTGTCATACGTGTACGCTATGTCCATGCATGTAATTCCTAGGTAGTGTAAAAAAGGAGCGTAATCACTTCCAATTCCCAGGGTTCCAATTCTAGAAGTACAAAATACACAGGTATGACGAAAAAGTGCAGTGGCCAATAGGAAATGATTGCTATAGGTATAAGGTTCTATGGGGAAAATTTGGCACCCTGGGTCCTATAGCACAGTAGTCTCCAAACTGCGGCCCTTTGCTTGATTTTATCCGGCCCTTGGGGTGCTTTTTTCTTCATTGGCACCAATGATGGGACAGAATTCCTCCCAATGACCCCCAATGATGGGGCAGAATTTCTCCCAATGTCACCAATGATGGGGCAGTATTCCTCCCAATGATGGGGCAGAATTCCTCCCAATGACACCAATGATGGGGCATAATTCCTCCCAATGGCACCAATGATGGGGCAAAATTCCTCACAATGATGGGGCAGAATTACTCCCAATGACACCAATGATGGGGCAGAATTCCTCCCAATGACACCAATGATGGGGCAAAATTCCTCCCAATGATGGGGCAGAATTCCTCCCAATGACACCAATGATGGGGCAGAATTCCTCCCAATGATGGGGCAGAATTCCTCCCAATGATGGGGCAGAATTCCTCCCAATGATGAGGCAGAATTCTTCTCAATTATAGGGGCAGAATTCCTCCCAGTGATGGGGCAGAATTCCTCCCAGTGATGGGGCAGAATTTCTCCCAATGACACCAATGATGGGGTCCGATGATACCAATGATGGGGAATTTTGTACTCCTGATGGCCACAGTCCGGCCCCCTTAAAGTCTGGAGGACAGTAATCCGGCCCTTTGTTTAGAAAGTTTGGAGACCCCTGCTATAGCATGTTACTGATTTTAGCAATGTAAAAATAAAGCACATACTGAGGGATGAGGCCATACTGCGAGCTGGTGCGATTAGAATGACTCTTCCAGTTATCATATACGGTAAGAGAATTTGATGGAGTTTTCACCTGTGTAAACAAAATTTAAAAAGGGTTAGGCTGGTTTCACACTACTGCGCTGTGGTTGGGCTGCAACGTGGGTGTACCTGCGGTTTTTCGTGTGGTTAATCTGCCATTTCTATATTGGTAGAACAAAAATATACAATATGCAGTTGCAATGCAGTATTGGTCATAGGCTGTATTTGTCCGAGCTTTATGTATGCATACTGCCATGCTTGTTCTGTTTGGCAGGCATATACTAAATTCAATTTGATTGGTTATCGTATTCTATTTCTATATTTCTCTATTTCTATTTCTGCCTATAGATTTTATATTCTGGACTAATTGGTCCCGATACCCATTTACAGTCCTCTGGCAGTGTTGCTAAGATACTCTGCTCTCTGTACTATGTACTATCTGTACTATCTACAACTTGGAATGCATATGTATGAAAATATTTTTATATACCATTGCAACGCTATATAGCTATCTCTATGAACACATGTTATATATATAGATGTATACTATATGAATGAATGAATGAATGAAAAACTTATATAGCGCGGCACATGCGAACTGAATCGCCTCTGGAGGAACAATGTAGCCACCCTTGGACAGCAGCACTGTCAATCATTGTAGATGGTAGTTTTAAATGGACTAGTAGATTTAGACAAACTTTACATGAGTGATTAACAAACTAAAACCAAATCACCTTTACTGAGAGGACTCAGAAAAACAAAGACTGTTATGTTAATGGTACTGACAGACTGTATCATATAGGTCACAGTCCACCTACTGACACCCAGCTTTGCTGTGCCCCTCTCTGTTCAAAAATACCTGATACTCATGTATAAGGGAGCATGTGACCCCTTTTACTTCTATCCAGGGTGCAGTACTTGGGCCTAAGTAGCCAATTGCCAAGCCCAAACCCAATAGGGCGAAGTTATTGCCTTCATGTAAGTTCTGAACCTATCCAGCACAAGGCTAACATAGAGTTTGGACATCTGTTACTTGTATCCTTTTTACTTGTTTTTTTTTATTTCAAATAAAGCACAGCATGTAGTGTGTTTATAAAATGTAATTTGCTTTATTTGTCAAGAAGCATTAGACTCTATCCAAGCTGAAACGATGCAGCCTGGCAGATACATACAGTATACTGTATGCCACACAGCAGAAATGCCCATGCCCACCTTACTCACACCTACTGGTTATGTGTATGAGTGTCACATTAATTGGACCTTACTTCTAAATGTGTTTTAGATAATGTTTGTATTTCCCCTAAGGTAGGGGGACCAGACATCCCCAGTTTCAGGGGACAGTCCCCTGATTGAGGACACTGTCCCCGGACCAAGTCTGTCCCTGGTTTTGTCCCCAGATTGGATTTGGGCTGGGGCAATTTCAAAGACAGTCAGTGCAGAATTAAAAAAAGAAATTTGAATTACACACCCCCGCTCCGCCACTTCTACTAGCTTAGGGGGTGCATTTCTTCAATTATCTGTGCCCCTTTCTGATGATCATATGCTGGTCGGAGCGGAGGAAATATTTCTTTAGTTTCGGGTGCATGCCCATTCAGCTCCACTCGCATGTTCTTCTGCCTTGGCTCCAGTCCCGGCCAGCCGCCTGCCTCTCCTTGCCTTCCCTGGCGGAGTGATCTTCCTCCGCACCTCACTCAGTAGTAGCCGGGGCCCGGAGAGTAAGACTTGATGGGCTGTGAGGCGGGCGGCGGCGGGCAGAGAGTTGCTGATTGCCACCATTACTAGTAAAAAAATAAATATGTCCCCGGATTTCATTTTAAAAATCTGGTCACCTTACCCTAAGGGCTCATTTAGACTTTCGATTGGGGGGGGGGGGGGGTGTTAAAGCAGTAGTAAACTATTGTAATAAAACTTGATTGGCCTGCAGGTTAAAGTGGAGTCCACCCAAAAGAGGAAATTTCTCTTTAAGGCCTCCTTTCCCAGCTCCTGTTTGTGAAATGGAGCTTTTGGGGGGTGGGGTACCTGATTTTGACAGGTAGCTGCTCCCACTTCCGCGATCAGAAGTTCTCCTTCTCCCTCCCTCCCGAACTCTTCTGGGACACATGACAGGTCCGAGAAGACTTCAGAACCAGTCACAAAGCACAGCACCGCTCGCGCATGTGCAGTGGGCACCTGGCTGTGAAGCTGTGAGCGGTCACAGCAGGGTGCCCATAGTAGAGATGGAGGACACAGGGAGAACACGGCTGGGGTGAGTACACTGCTGGACCGTGGGACAAGTGAGCGTGTGTCTATTAGAAGTCAGCAGCTACAGTTTTTGTCATTGCTGACTTTTAATAAACACCAAAATTACTGGAACGCCGCTCTAATGTTATAATGTGCTAGTAGGCACCCCACTTTTAGTGCCCCCCCAGCAAATGCAGCAGACCAGGGGTGTTTGAATCTCAGCCGGTTTAGCAGGAACCATCCGAGAGTCGGACCATGTATGGACAGGCTGAATGTACCAAGTCGATCAATCAATTAACTTGGGTACAACCAGCCTGCCGAATTTTACTTGAGGTTATTGCTAGGGCTGTGTTCTCCCGGCAGGGATAGCGACACCCCCCCCCCCCCTCCCCGCTGGGAGAATACAATACAATGGCTCAGCAGTAGTAATTCCCCTGTCTACCAACCACTGGAAGGTGTAGTCTATGGCCTCGTACACATGAGAGGTTAACCAGAGGACAACGATCTGAAGGACCGTTTTCATCTGTCAAAACCGACCGTGTGTAGGCCCCATAGGTTATTTATCCATAGGTTAAAAAAAAGCCAACTTGCTTTAAATTTGCTTTAAATTTAACCGATGGATTCCTAACCGATAGGTCAAAACCGATCGTTAGTAGGCAAAACCATCAGTTAAAAATCCACGCATGCTCAGAATCAAGTCGACGCATGCTTGGAAGCATTGAACTTCGTTTTTTTTAGCATGTCGTTGTGTTTTACGTCACCGCGTTCTGACACGATCGTTTTTTTAACCGATGGTGTGTAGGCGCGACTGACCATCAGTCAGCTTCATAGGTTAACCTAGGACAACGGTCCTTCAGACCATTCTCATCGGATGGACTGATCGTGCAATTGTAAAAGTCTTGACATGTTAAGGGCCGACTTAGGATTCTGACCACCCACCTTTTACCTGCTACCCACTTTACCCCCTTTACCAAAATAATGACTGACACCGGTGTGGAGTAAAGTTGGCCTTACGGCCGATTTTATTTAACAAAACTAATATTAACATAAATAACCATTTTCTATAAACAACGTATTTCACAACTTTAAACCATCTGGTGGTCTAAAGACCACAACTTCAACTGGCCACTGGGACAATAACTGTTTTTTAACTTCGGCCTCAGTCGCAAACCCCAGACTCGGAGGCAGTACCCCTGTCCACAGTGACCTACACATGAACTCCTTCCTGGTCAACCTTGTTGACCGAAAGGTACCCGTATCCCCATATACCTATGGGTACAACCGTTTGCAAGCAAACGTCCTGCCTTTACCCTCTCCAGAAACCCCAAACACCGCCTTCCCCTTACTACCCGCCTATCACATGGGAGGGTGGGTGGGACGTTGTTCCGATGAGCTAAGATGGAGGAGTGACGCTACGTCACTTCCTCCCTGCAGTACAGAGCCAGCCAGCCCCTCCTACCTCCCCCAGCCTGCTCCACTCTCTTAAAGCAGCGCTGCACTGATTCCCCAAAACGGACCCTCCTATCTTAAAACGGCCACATCCACTGTCTGTCCTGCGGTCCCCCCCCTGTCATGCCGTCCCTCCTCCTACCGCTGCACTCCCGGCTCTGGGACTCTCTTGACATGTTAAGGGCCGACTTAGGATTCTGACCACCCACCTTTTACCTGCTACCCACTTTACCCCCTTTACCAAAATAATGACTGACACCGGTGTGGAGTAAAGTTGGCCTTACGGCCGATTTTATTTAACAAAACTAATATTAACATAAATAACCATTTTCTATAAACAACGTATTTCACAACTTTAAACCATCTGGTGGTCTAAAGACCACAACTTCAACTGGCCACTGGGACAATAACTGTTTTTTAACTTCGGCCTCAGTCGCAAACCCCAGACTCGGAGGCAGTACCCCTGTCCACAGTGACCTACACATGAACTCCTTCCTGGTCAACCTTGTTGACCGAAAGGTACCCGTATCCCCATATACCTATGGGTACAACCGTTTGCAAGCAAACGTCCTGCCTTTACCCTCTCCAGAAACCCCAAACACCGCCACCGCACGCAAGGGCAAAACCTTACCCATGCGTGCACCTCCACACCGAAAGGGCCCTACGTACTCCTTCCTCCAGACCCAAGGCCCACAAATCAATGCCTATCGGATTGAGGTGGACCCCATCGCTCCTCAGAAAACGCCAAGTCTCCTCTTCCAACTCCCTGTGTCTCACGACTAATCCCCCATTCCTGACCACGAAACGCCCCACCTCCTTGTTCACTTTCACACGGGCCTTGTTGACTTTGTCTACTGACCAGGCCCACCGCCAATTTGACCTACCCACCATCTCCGACCAAATTATCACCATGCCGGGAAACAAAGAGCGCAATCTCAAGAAATCACACTTTATGTCCCTAATAAGTTGATGCATGGACCTGGACCCCATATCATTACCCCCAACATGTAGCAGCAGAATGTCGGGGGCCCTGTCCAAACGGGTGAATTTTAGCACCTCCGGCAAAACCCTGCCCCACATCATTCCCGGAAACCCAATCCACCGAACCTTTGCGTCCTGAGTGGGAATCCCCAGCTGTCTACCCGTAGGCCTCACCTCGGCCCGCCTGGCCCCCCAAGACACATAAGAATGCCCAAAGATCCAGACCAGACAGGGCTCACCATCTGAAAAACAAGAACACAAACAACCCCCATAAAATTTGCTCACCTACACCCCAATGCCCAACCTCCACCAATGTCCCTATGTCCACCCCCTTACTCATGCAACAACTGCGGGCGAACATAAATCCTAAACCTGTCCGAATCCCACCGCCCAATCCGTTTTACCGCGGCCGCATCCAATCCCGCCCTCGCTGCTTCCGTGGCGGCCCCTATGCGAAATGAATGCGTAGCATACTCCCTGGGATTATACCCCGCCGCCACCACGCACTTCCTGAATACCGCCAAAAACTGAAAGCGGGATAGCGCAGACCCATCCTGATGAACCAAAAAGGAACCCCCTAGTCCAGGACGCACGGAACAAAAGTGTTCCACCGCCCGTACAGGACAAATTGTCGCGTCCGGAACGCGAAACAGCGATAGGCGCATACCCTTACCTTCCTGATCCGTTTTCAACCTGCGTACCCAAACCCCCACCTCGTCTCCCCACAACTCCACATCTCCTTCCAAGAGGCCCCCATGGGCCGTCCTGGACGCGCTGACCAACTCCCCGATACGCAAAGCCCCGAAAAAGGCCAGCGCAAACGCTGCCTGGAAAAGTGCAATCTCGTAAGCCGAGTTGCACACCGACTGTAAGTGGCGAAACAAACTTTGCAACATCAAAAATGAAACTGGGCGACGGCCGTCCGGCGTCCGACGCCCTTTTCTGTACCCCTTAACTGACTGCTTCACCCAAAAATCTTTGGTGAAATCCCTGCCGCCATGCCATTTGAAAAGAAAAGCTAAACCGGCCAAGAGCCGATCAATTGCTGACGCCGATACCCCCTCCTCCATCTTCAGATTAAGAAAGTGTAGCAACGCCAAGCCAGCTTCCTGACCCGCCGGTGGAATTCCCAAACCATCCGTGAAAACCTGCCATTCCCGCCATACCTTGGAGTAGGCATTCCATGTAGCCCCACTCACCGACCGCCGAATCCACTTTGCCGCTTGCTCAAAGCAATGTCCCACATCCATACGGGGCAGGGGACTCCGTGCTGCTCCGCCGCTGGTGCCAACTCCCGGAATTTGTCCCACTGGAATCGAGACAAAGCGTCAGCTAAAGTATTCTCCACCCCAGGCAGGTGCACCGCATAAACAAACACGTTCAAGGACATGCAACGTAAAACCAAATGCCGAAGCAACCGCACCACCGGCTGCGAAGCAGCCGACACTCGGTTCACCACTTGAACGACGCCTAAATTGTCGCAGTTAAAGCGAACTTTCAAGTTCCGAAACGACTCGCCCCACAACTCCAACGCTACCACAATCGGGAATAGCTCGAGGAGTGCAAGGTTCTTCAAGAAACCCGCCTCCTCCCATGACTTCGGCCATTCGCCCACACTCCACTTACCCTTACAGAAGGCCCCGTAGCCAGTGGAGCCGGCGGCGTCCGTAAACAATTCCAGGTCAAAATTGCTAACGGGCCCAGACATCCACAATGCCCGTCCATTAAAGGACCCTAAGAATTCGTGCCACATCTCCAAATCCTCCCTGTGTTCCCCCGTCAAAGTCACCAAATGAGTCGGTGCCCTCACCCCAGCAGTCGCTGCGGACAGCCTGCGGCAAAAGACCCTGCCCATGGGAATTATCCTGCATGCGAAGTTCAACTTCCCCAGCAGGGACTGCAATTTTCGCAGCTGAATCTTCCGCATACCAATAGTTCCCCGCAATTCTTCCCTAAGCGCCTCCAACTTATCGACGGGTAACCTGCACTCCATCCTCACTGAGTCCAGCACAATGCCCAAAAAGACGATGGACGACGTGAGGCCTTCCGTTTTTTCGGGTGCCAACGGGACCCCGAAACGCTCCGCCACGTACTGCAACGTCCCCAATAGGACCGAACACACGTTCGACTTCGGGGGGCCCACACACAGGAAGTCATCTAGGTAGTGGACCACCGAGCTGAGCCCTGACGAATCCCGCACCACCCATTCCAAAAAGGAACTGAAGGTTTCGAACAAGGCACAAGAGATGGAACAACCCATGGGCAAACAGCGATCCACATAGTATGCTCCATCCCAAGCGCAACCCAAAAAACGAAAGCTCTCCGGGTGAACCGGAAGCAACCGAAACGCCGATTCCACGTCAGCCTTTGCCATGAGAGCACCCTGTCCACATTTTCGCACCCACGACACAGCCGCGTCAAAAGAAGTGTATGACACGGAACATGCCTCCGGCGCAATCGCTTCATTCACCGAACCACCCTTCGGGAAGGAAAGGTGATGGATCAAGCGGAACTTAAGCGGCTCCTTCTTCGGGACTACCCCCAAAGGAGAAACCACCAAGTCCTTAAGCGGAATCACCGGAAAAGACCCGGCCATCCGCCCCAATTGCACCTCCTTAGCCAGCTTTTCAGCCACCACCGAGGGGTGCAAGAAGGCGGACCTCAAATTCTTTGCCTCAGGGGGGACCACCGAAAGGGAACACGGAATTCTGAAGCCGTCAGTAAAACCGTCCTCCAACAACCTGGCGGCTCGTCTGTCAGGGTACCTATTGAGAAAGGGGCGCATCCTTTCCACCCGGACCGGAGTCAACCCCCTTTCCCGCAGAATCACCGGGACGCCCCTTTCCGCGCTTAAAGCACTTGGACAGGGAATGGGAGCCCCCGCACCCTGAACAAGTGTGCTTGAAACGGCAGTTCGCGCCATACTTGCACGTACTGTCATTAAATTGCCAGCAATAGCCCCATCGTTTTTCGGTCGGCTGTCCTGAGGCCGAGGCACCTCCGACCCCCCCCTGAAAAAACTGACCCGGCACCCTCGCCGCCGTCATAATCTTCATCCACAGCGCTATGTCTTTGTGGTCCCAGCGCAGCGACGATCTCACGGCCATCCTCTGCCTGAACTGCTCATCGTACCGGAGCCACGCCGTGCCCCCATACGTCCGCTGAGCCTCGCAAATCGACTCCTGGTAGATAAACAAACCCGAACAGTGCTCCGGGTGTTTTTCCCCAATCACGCACGCCATGATCGAAAAGGCCTGCAGCCAATTGTTAAACGTGCGAGGAATCAAGCGATAACGCCGCTTTTCCTCATCCTCCTTCTTACTCTCCTCCGGCTTCAATCTATCCAGATTGAATTTCTCCAGGGGCAGCAACGTGAAGATCTCCACGTACTCCCCCTTCCAGATCTTCTCCTTCACCTCTGCCTTGAGATGCATTCCCAGAGGGGCTTCAAAGCAAAAATACATTTCGCTTTTCGCCGCATCCGCCAACCTAACCGCATCCTTCTTCTTGTCCCCTGCCTCAGCTACCCCTTCGCCCGTAGCACCGCCCGCCAGCGTATCTCCCGCCGGGGGCACAGTGCTTGGGGACGCTGCCACCGGTGCAGGAGCCACCGGAGCAGCAGCCGCCGCGGGCACCACCGGTGCAGCCACCGCAGGCACCATAGGTGCCGCCGCCGGCTCCTCCCTCGACCCCCAAGCCCCCGCCGGTGATCGAACCCCCCCGCTGTCGGGCCCAAAACGCTGCACCAAATTTAGCAGGCCAAACCACAAGTCCTGACTCTGATCCCCCGCCCCTTGCCCCGCCAAGGCCCCCTCACCTGCCGTATGTGTCTGCACTGAGTTAGCACCCACCCCCTGCCGGCCTTGACCTAACAAATCGTGTAAGAGTGCACAAATAGTAGTAGATGTAGTCGACTTACCGGGCTGCCGAGGACTGGGTCCCCGAGCCGCTGCACCGCCATCCACCGCTGACAGATGTCCCGAGTCCTCTCCGCTTTCCGACCCGGACAGCTCCCCCTCCGACCTTACCGCGCTCCGTGCAGGCGAGGCGTCCTCTGATCTCGTTCCTGTCGCCCGTGACCTGGATGCGGAGGGCCCCGGCTGCTGCTCGCTCCTTCCTCCACGACCCAAACCGGACCCGCTAGCAACTGCCACAGACGGACTCCTGGTCCTTGCCCGGGGGCCAGACTCGCTCACTCCACCGCCGACATCCCCCACCGACCTTCCCGCTGCGCCGCTTCCGGATGAGTTGGGACCCCTGGCCGCCATCACTGATTGGCCTCCGGCCCGTTGACAAGGTCTTCCCCGCCGGGCCGCGGAACTGCCCTGGACCCCTCTGGCAGCCCCGACCGCGTCGTCCTGGCACCTCCTCCGCGCAGGTGGGGAGGATCCCGCAGACCTGCTCGCTGTCCCCGCCGTCGCACTCCGTCCACGCCGCGGATTCCTCCCGGCCCCCCCCCCCACAGACTCAGGTGGAGAGCGCTGTGAAGAAGCGGCCTGAGGGCCCCCATCGGGTCTCCGATCGTGCCTCCCAGCCCCCGGGGAGTTGTCTGGGCTGTACCGCTCCGGAGGCCTAGACCTCCGAGCGCGTGCTGGTGTTGCTGCTGCCGCCCCCCCCCCCGCCGGGCGCCGCCGCCGCCGCCGCCGAGCCATCCAGTGCTGCTGCCATCTGTGCTCTCACCCACTCTGTACCCTGGGCGGACACCGCCGCCCGCAATTGCGCCAAAAAATCTGCCCCGGCCGCCATGATGCAGAGCCGAGCAGACAAGCACGTTGTTCCGATGAGCTAAGATGGAGGAGTGACGCTACGTCACTTCCTCCCTGCAGTACAGAGCCAGCCAGCCCCTCCTACCTCCCCCAGCCTGCTCCACTCTCTTAAAGCAGCGCTGCACTGATTCCCCAAAACGGACCCTCCTATCTTAAAACGGCCACATCCACTGTCTGTCCTGCGGTCCCCCCTCTGTCATGCCGTCCCTCCTCCTACCGCTGCACTCCCGGCTCTGGGACTCTCTTTATCTAAAACACAATGATCCATGCTGAGAAGGCAGTTTCCTTATCAGGCATCAGAATAAAGGTGCCAAGTGTTTATGGCGTATTCCTTTGTACATGACACACACCTCACAACTTTTTGGAGATGAGAAACAACTTTCAAATTAGTAAGAAAGAGCACACCCCTGCCAAAGCCCAAGTTACATGGACCAAGAATTTAATAAAAGATTGATATTACTGGTTAGAACCTGAAGTACGTTTTTCCATCCCTACAGAACCAATATTGTAACAACAACATACATATCCATCAGTCTTTACCAAGCTGCATCCTTAGCCCAGTATTAAAATATCACCCAAACCGACCCTTCAGCTCCTCCCATCACCTCCTTTTCCCGTCACCTCCTCCGTTACCCCTAGAACTCTCTCACCCGCTGGTACTCCCTACCCCAATCTCTTCAAATATCCCCTACACTGTCCACCTTTAGGCAACTGGTAGTGACTAGTATTGCAGTGTCTCTCTTCTCCCTCCCTGCTAACAAGACCTCATTGCTAATAGATGGGGGCAGGGGGAGGCAAACAAGGCACCCAACATCCTCCTTATCAACAGATGACACTATTGGTTGCAAAGATGCCAGCAGCATCATGCCAAGACTCCCCTGAAGAACCCAGAAGGTTGAAAAAGGTTGGTCTAACCTACTGATACAAACTCCAACCATGATAAAAGATTCTACCCCCCCCCCCCACCCTTTCAGCACTCATACATCTATTTCCCAAAGACAACCTCTGCATATGACGCAGAGAACGTGCACTCATTTTTTTTTGGTCGACCATGGCAAAGCATGTTCTGAGTGGATCCTGTCCTTTTAAACCGCTGTATGGTCTTGTTATCTGTTTTAGCCTTCCAATGCTACTTACTGCGATAGCCAGCTATAGATGGGGGCGGTGGACATGTTTGTGTTTCACCTATGGTGCTTGTAGTGTCCAGCAGTGCACCAACACCTTTGCAGCCACTGTGCTATATGCTGGGTGTCTGGTGTGCTCTTGTACCTTTAAGAAGGGGTGGCTCCCCTTCAGTCCACCTGCCCCTATCTATCCGTTAAAATGCATGTGCCTCCACTGTGGGGACACTCATTGTTTAGTGTTAGGACCACAGATATTACAGGGTGCCTTGGCGCGGCTCTGTGGCTCACGCATGCGTTTGCAAATGCGTGCGGACTAGACCCCTGTTTTTAACGCATAGTGTTAGACAGGTTAATTGGTTGTCTGCTAGCTGGTCGGTAAGTAGGCTTGGTTTTTCCCTGGGCATTCCCCAGGTTTTTGTTATTTATTATGTATGGTCTTGACCACCGTGCTGCAGCTCAGTTTCAGGGTCTTGGCAATCTTCCTTTAGATTAGGCCATCTTTATATAGAGCAACAATGTATTTTTTCAGATCCTCAGAGAGTTCTTTGCCATGAGGTGCCATGTTGAACTTCCAGTGACCAGTATGAGAGCGTGAAAGCGATAACACCAAATTTAACACACCTGTTCCCCATTCACACCTGAGACCTTGTAACACTAATGAGTCACATGACACCGGGCAGGGAAAATGGCTAATTGGGCCCAATTTGGACATTTTCACTTAGGGGTGTACTCACTTGTGTTGCCAGCTGTTTAGACATTGTGTTGAGTTATTTTGAGGAGACAGAAAATGTAGACTGTTATATAAAGAGTTATATAAATATATCACACTCACTAGTTTACATTGTAGCAAAGTGTAATTTCTTCGGTGTTGTCACATGAAAAGATAGAATAAAATATTTACAAAAATATGAGGGGTGTACTGACTTTTGTGAGATACTGTGTATATATATATATATATATATATATATATACACACACACACAAATTTATGCTTTTCATTTCCATTTAAGGACCAGTTCACACCAGAAAACCGTCTTTCCATGAGAGTTTCCCACAACGCGTGTCAATGTTTACCACTCCTCAAACCCAGGTTGCAAAAGCAGTGCATTTACCTGCACTGGGTGAGTGTACCATGCGATCCGGTTACAGTGAGTTTCATGCATGCACTACTTATGGTGCGGTGTAGCGGTATTTTGAGTCCATTCTAAATTAACTCAAATAGACACACTCCTAAACCTTGTGGACAGCCTTCCCAGAAGAGTTGAAGCTGTTATAGCTGCAAAGGGTGGACCAACTCAATATTAACTAATAATGTTGATTAAACACTTAAGACCCGGACCTTTAGGCAGCTAAAGGACCTGGACAGTTTTTGCGATTTGGCACTGCGTCGCTTTAACTTACAATTGCGCGGTCGTGCGACGTGGCTCCCAAACAAAATTGGTGTCCTTTTTTTCCCACAAATAGAGCTTTATTTTGGTGGTATTTGATCACTTCTTCTGTTTGTATTTTTTGCGCTATAAACAAAAATAGAGCGACAATTTTGAAAAAAATGCAATATTTTTTACTTTTTGCTATAATAAATATCCCCCAAAAATATATAATTTTTTTTCCCCTCAGTTTAGGCCGATACGTATTCTTCTACCCATTTTTGGTAAAAAAAAATCGCAATAAGCGTTTATCGATTGGTTTGTGCAAAATTGATAGCGTTTACAAAATAGGGGATAGTTTTATTGCATTTTTATTAATTATTTATTTTTTACTACTAATGGCAGCGATCAGCGATTTTTTTCGTGACTGCGACATTATGGCGGACACTTCGGACAATTTTGACACATTTTTGAGACCATTGTCATTTTCACAGCAAAAAATGCATTGAAAATGCATTGTTTACTGTGAAAATGACAATTGCGGTTTGGGAGTTAACCACAAGGGGGCGCTGAAGGGGTTAAGTGTGACCTCATCTCTGTTTCTAACTGTAGGGGGGTGTGGCCGTAGGTGTGACGTCATTGATTGTGTTTCCATATAAAAGGGAACACACGATCGATGACGCCGCCACAGTGAAGAACGGGGAAGGTGTGTTTACACACAGCTCTCTCCGTTCTTCAGCTCCGGGGAGCGATCGCGGGACTCCAGCGGCGATCGGGTCCGCGAGTCTCGCGGCCGCGGTCACGAAGCTTCGGACCGGGTCGCGTGCACGTGCATACATATCGGCGTGAAGGGGTCCTTAAGTGGTTAAAGTTCATGTGCGTGTAAAGGCATCAATTCCAATACTTTTGACAGTAAACTGTAGTGTACTTTAAGTGATAATAAGCAGCTTCTTGCTTTTGTAATTCCTGCCTATATTCCAGTTTAAGCTGTTGTCATGACCACTGCCCAAGGTTTCCTGTTTCAGGGAGCCTCTTTTCTCTTGCAGCATCCTATGGCGTCACCCTTGCATACAGGAAATCGAGTTGTGTCTCCCTACATACAGCAATAGAAATGCACAATACAAATACACAGCCTAGGATGTCAAGACACTATGCTGCTCTTCCCATCTCCTCCCCCCTCCATTCTCCAAGCTAAAAGACTGAATCCAGATTTCACTGACAACAGTTAAAGAACGATAGGAAAAACTTTTTTTTTTATCATTTTGGATAGAGCAAGGGAGGGTTATAACCCCCGTCAGAGATTTCCCTTCACTTCCTATTACATGGCCAAACAGGAAGTGAGAGGAAATCCCTGCAAATTAAGGAAGTCCCTTGGGGACCCTCAGGTCACCAGAACTAGTGTCCCCATTGGAAGATTTACACTTTATTACTTTTCTGGGGAAAATCCAAAATTTGGGATTTTCTTTTATTTTTACTTTTAATGATAATAGTAAACAGGACAAATAGAGAGGGTGAATCTCCTTAAAGTGGTTGTATAGTAATTATCTTAACTTTTACCTACAGGTAAGCCTATAATAAGGCTTACCTGTAGGTAAAAAAATATCTCCTAAACCTGTATGGTTAAGGAGATATTCCCTTCGCAATGAGCCGCTGACTGCAGCGGCGCATGCGCACAGGGGATTGTCGTCTGATAACCGTGCCGTGCCGAAAATAAATCTCCTGCGCGCATGCGCGGGAGTGACGACATTGCGGCTACAGCCACTCAGAGGGCTGTAGCTGTGATACCCAGAAGACACGCCGAGACAACATCTCAGCTACCTCGGCGTGGAACAGGTGAGTTACCGACGCCTCGTTTTAAGGTAAGTATTTCATAATGAGCTAGTATGCGGTGCATACTAGCTCATTATGCCTTTTACCTTAGTCCCCATTCACACCTAGGCGTTTTGTCGCCTGTAGTGTGACGCCGCTGCCGCCAGAGGGATGAAAACACATTGCCCTCTATGGAGATGGTTCACATCTCCACGCCTGCCGCCTGCCGCCTGAAAAAAGGTCCCGGACCTTTTTTTCAGGAGGCTTTCGGCGTTCGGCATAGGAGATGGGAACCATCTTCATAGATGGTGAAAGGGAGCGCAAGGACCACTCATTGGTACCGAAGACTCCCCCCGGCTCGCAGTTTGGACTGTTCCCAGGAGGCTCTTGTACGGGACGGATCCAACGAGCGCACCTTGGCGGGGGGGAGGACGGAGGAGAGTTCAGGTAGTTGGAGAAGTTTCCCGCATGTTGTGTGTGGAGGAGGAGGGGGGCTCCCAGCTCAGTTCCCGATACTTCTCCGGGGTCCGGGACACATATCGGGGTGTGTGTGTCAGCTCACCCGGCCGGGCCACCTTCCATTGTACTTTGGAGGGTGTTTATGGGGGATCCCGGGATGAGGGAGTACATGGGGCACATCTAGGCGGACAATCGTGGCGTTTTGTCGCCGCAAATCGCGGTACAAAACGCCGCTATTTGTCGCCGCAATTCGCGGGACAAAACGCTGCGATTTTGTACGCCTAGATGTGAATGCAGCCTTACAGGGGTAAAAAAAAAATCAGAGGGTATACAATCGCTTTAATGGGGGTACAGACAGCAATAAAAACTGACAGGTGTTCTAATCCCTCTCCTCTCTATCCAAAACTAAAAGAAAAGTTATTCCTTTAGTTCTACTTAAACTCTTTTCTGTAAAAAAAATAATAGAACTAAAGTTTAGGGAAGCAGCACTTGAAGATATTGAAAGTTGTAAGTTGTAAATTGCAAGTGCAGGGAAAGGAATTTTAACAAAGTTTACTGATGCGCATTTATGTTATTGTGCATTATGTGTTAAACGAAGAAATGCTGAGAGTTTAATACTGCCTTAAGAAAAAAGTTTTAGCTGAACTTTATAGCCCAGATTCTCTTAGGAGATACGACGGTGTATCTCCAGATCTCTGAGTCTGAGCCGTCGTATCTATGCGACTGATTCATAGAATCAGTTACGCATAGATTTCCCTAAGATCCGACCGGCGCAAGTCTCTTATGGGCCATACAGACGACCGAACATGTCTGCTGAAACTGGTCCGCGGACCAGTTTCAGCAGACATGTTCGGTCGTGTGTAGGCCCGAGCGTGCAGGATTCCAGCAAACATTTGCCAGCCGGGCCTTTTCCCAGCGGGCAAATATTTCTGGACTTGTTTTAAAACAGTCCGCTGGAATCCTGTCCGCTCGGACATGTTCGGTCGTCTGTACAGCCCTACCGTACATGTCCGAGCGCCCGCCATCCCTCGCATGCGTCGAATGACTTCGACGCATGCGTGGAAGCATTTAACTGGCAGTTAAATGCTAGGTGCTGCTTCCGTTGTTTACAGCGTCGAATATGCAAATGAGCAAGATACGCAAATTCACGAACGTCAGCCCGGCCGACGCAGTACAGAAACACCGTTTATGTTAGGCTTTGCCCGGCGTATAGTTACCCCTGCTATATGGTGGCGTAAGTGCGGCGTACCAATGTTAAGTATGGCCGTCGTTCCCGCGTCGAAATTTGAAAACGTTACCTCGTTTGCGTAAGTTGTCCATGAATGGGGCTGGACGTCATTTACGTTCACGTCGAAACCAATGACGTCCTTGTGGCGTATTAGGAGCAATGCACACTGGGAAATTCCACGGACGGCGCATGCGCCTTTCGGGGAAAACGTCAATCACGTCGGGTCACAGAACATTAACATAAAACACGCCCCCCTTTCCCACATTTGAATTAGGCGGGCTTACGCCGGACGATTTACTCTACGCCGCCGCAACTTACGGAGCAAGTGCTTTGAGAATACAGCACTTGCTCGTCTAAGTTGCGGAGGCGTAACGTAAATCGGATACGTTACGCCACCGCAAAGATACTCGGATGTACGTGAATCTACCCCTGTGTTTATAAGTTACCTGTTTGGATGCAGCAAAGACGACATTTTGTGCAGGAGGCGTTCCTTGTACCCTCAAAGTTGCATTGGCTAAACATAAAAATTGTGACAAGACAAGGTATTAAAAAAAAAGATATTATAATTAAGTCTTATCTGAAAAAAGCAGGCAAGCAATAAACTAACTGAACAAGAAACTACACTGCTGTTCACTGTTCAGAGATTTTTTAATGGCATATAACTCCGATAAAAATTGAACATTAATTTAACCATAAGCTAATTTGATTGATTAAAAAGTTGCAACGGCTTTGGTAAATCTTGCCCGGGATGGTCAAACCTGTCATGCATATAATGAGGTGTATGCCCCCTTCATACAGCACCTGAAGAAAATGTGTCAGTGGATGGTTACCTTGTGCACAGGGGGAAACTGATACAGAACACCAGGGCCGATCCTAATGCCACAGACGCCTGGGTGCAGAAATATTTCTGGCGCCCCCCACATGGTCAGAGACTGCAGACATAGTACAGGAGATGGTCATATACTGCAGATATAATACAGGAGATGGTCAGAGACTGCCGCTATGGTCTCCGGCTGCTTTCGCTCTCCTCCTCTGACAGGAGGAGGGAGAGAGGAAGGATGTACTTGGGCAGGAAACACAGCGGTGGCACAGTCTCTCCTCCTCTGATCCACTCCTGTCAGTTTCCGGTGGAGAGAGCTGCCTCTGGACACAGACAAGAAGAAGAGGAGGAGGAGGCGGAAGAGGAGCACTCTGGCACTAAAGCGCCACCACCTCTGTGGCGCCTGGGTTCGCTGCACCCCGTGCACCTGCCCAGGATCGGCCCTGCAGAACACAGTAGGAAGCAGGTCTCTGGAGAGGAGTTGGAACTCATCTTTATGAAACATGGGGGCTTTTGTAAAGGCATACAGATGAATTAGCAGAAATGTTCTAGGAGGCTCAAAAAACACTCTAGAACAGCCTTTCCCAACCTTTTCAACTCAGAGGAAGCCTTGAACTAACTTTGCGGTCTCAGGGAACCCCTGCTAAAAATGACTATATCTACATCTCATGATATATTAGTGTGATGATCAGTGGGAAGAATGCTCTTTACACTTGTGGTAATTGGGAAGAATTACCCCCTTGCAAATAGCTAAAAAGACCAATGGTGTCAGTGGGAACTTATCTGAGCAGAAGCAGAAATTGCTGATTGCTCAAGAAACCCCCAAAAACCTCTGGAGTAATGCTGTAAGTTTAGCCATTTCTCACCAAACACAGAGATATCCACGTTAATGTAGGCCACGGTCCTGTCTCTTAATTTACTATAGTAGTCCTAAAAAGAATAAAGAAATGTACAGTCACACAACAATTTATAAAATGTCATTCAAAATGAATAAATATAGTATTTAGGACAAATAAATCAAAAGGTCACTCTTTCTGTTGATGACGCTACACATTTGTGTACAATTGACCATCACACCTACCTATATAGCCAAAAGTATGTACATGTTCCTCGAAACTGAGTTCAGGTGTTTCCAGTAGAGGATACTGTTAAGGCTACAGTATACTAAGACATTTTAAACAATTTTGTACCTTCAACCTTGTAGGAATGGTCTAAGGAAGGCCCTTTTCTGTTCCAGCACCACTTGCTCCTGTGCACAATCCCACCTTTATAAGGACATGGTTTGATGAGTTTGGTGTGCAGGAACTCGAGTGGCCTGCATAGAGCTTTGACTTCAAGCATAGTGAACTCTACTAAACTACTAAACACTATCAGTGGTAACCCTATCAACCCTATCAGTGGTAACCCTATCAACCCTATCAGTAGAAACCCTATCAGGATCTATCAGAACCCTATTAGTAGTAACCCTATCTCAATTAAACTGAACTTTGGTATGAATTGGAACACTAAGCCAGGTCCAACATCAGTACCTGACTTCACGGCTGAATGAGCGCAATTTCCTATAGACACACTCTTGTGGGAAGCCTTCCTACAAGAGGGGAGGCTGTAAAAGCTCTAAAGAGGGGACCAGCTCCGTATTCCTATATTTTAGCCCATGGTTTGACAATTGCAGCCCATCAAAGGCAGCCACTGTGCCCATCAAAAGCAGCCACTGTGCCCATCAAATGCAGCCACTGTGCCATGCCATCAATTGTCGCCACTGTGCCATCAATTGGGAAGGGGAATAGCCGCTCCAGGTGAGAACCCAGACGAATATCCACCGTTGCAGACAACTCAGGTGCAGGCAATGCACTTAGCAAAGCAGGAACAAAGATTGTCTCTGAACAGCCGCACACTGAACAAATTGTAGCCTTTATTGAAAAAAGGACAGCACTACAAGTCACAGCAACGTAAAATAAAACCCAACTGCTGACGCGTTTCGCACTAACACTAGTGCTTAGTCATAGCTAAAGATCATCTTTTAGCTTTGACTAAGCACTAGTGTTAGTGCGAAACGCGTCAACAGTTGGGTTTTACTTTATTTTACGTTGCTGTGACTTGTAGTGCTGTCCTTTTTTTAATAAAGGCTACAATTTGTTCAGTGTGCGGCTGTCCACAGACAATCTTTGTTCCTACTGTGCCATCAATTGTCGCCACTGTGCCATCAATTGTCACCACTGTGCCATGCCAAACACAGCCACTGTGCCATGCCATCAAACGCAGCCACTGTGCCATCAATTGTCACCACTGTGCCATTAATTGTCACCACTGTGCCCATCAATTGTCACCACTGTGCCATGCCAAACGCAGCAACTGTGCCATGCCATCAATTGTTACCACTGTGCCCACATCAATTGTTACCACTGTGCCCACATCAATTGTCGCCACTGTGTCCACATCAATTGTCCCCACTGTGCCCACATCAATTGTAGCCACTGTGCCCACATCAATTGTCCCCACTGTGCCCACATCAATTGTCCCCACTGTGCCCACATCAATTGTCCCCACTGTGCCCTGTAAAATGCTGCCAGTCAGATTTCCCCCCCCGCCCAGCACTTACCTTTCTGAGGTCAGCCATCCCCCTTCCACGGTCCCTCGATGTCTTCTCCCGCCCTCGATGACGCTTCAGCCAATCAGGTTACCGGTAACCAGAACCGGTGAACCTGATTGGCTGAGACGCCTGTCAGTGTTAGCCAGGGAACGCACCCCCCCGCGTCCCCTGACTAACTATTTGGAAGCCGATTACAGCCTGAGGGCTGTAATCGGAAAGCCTATCAGAGCCGCTGGCTCTCATAAGCACTTCCAAAGCCAACCAGCGGCCGTTATTCAGATGGCCGGCACTCACCAGGGGGCCGGCCATCTGAATAGTGGGCAGCAGCAACAATACATAGATTCATGCAATGCATGAATCTGTGTATTGTATTCAGTGGCGTTGCAGGAGCGAGAGGGGGCGGCGCAGATGTCCACACAACGTTTGGCTATTACATGCATTTTCCAGGATAAGCTACAAGACCAGAGCCACAATTCATCTATATGTAAGGCACATATTTTGTTCAACCCATAATCACAGATCTTTATAGCCACCCAGTTGGGTATGTTTATAAAAAAAGACAAGTGATTGCTCATCACACATTCACTCATGTAGTCATCTCTCATAGACATTTACTATATTAGGCGGGCTCTGGAAATAAGGATTTTGTTTTTCCACGAAAACCTGAAGAATAAATATGAATGGATAATGTAACAAAGGTCAGCCCACATTTAAAAGAGTTTATTAATCTGAAGCCACAGTTTTACCACTTTCCCTGGCCACCCACCTTATAACATGTACACATGCAAAGCTTTGTTCCCGCTGCAATTTTAAAGCGGATAATTTTTCAAGTTTCCATCTATTAAATCTTCTGCCCTTGTTTTAACTTTGGACAGTAAAACGGAAAATTGTATACTCACCTTTCCGTAATTTTCCTTTCCTGACGCATCTTCATGGCAGCACACACACTGGGTTGTGACTCCGCCTCCACAACCTGACAGGATTGGTTAGCTATAAATTTGAAGGGGAGACGCCCTGCACCATTCTCTGTATATATCATCACTAAACAAAACAGTTGGGTGGGCATCTGTGTGCTGCCATGAAGATGCGTCAGGAAAGGAAAATTACGGAAAGGTGAGTATACAATTTTCCGTTTTCCTGACGCATTCATGGCAGCACACACACTGGGAAATAACTCGCCAGTCTGGAGGGTGCAAGAAAACAGTAATATTTATTCTTTATAGCGCTGAGAAATTGGTTCCAACAACAGATCTGCCGAAGTCGGCAGTATCCAGGTGAGCAGAATTCACTCTGTAGTGAGAAATGAAGGTGTGTCGGGAAGACCAAGTTGTTGCTCTGCATATGGTCTTTGGTGAAATCCGCAATATGCTGCCCATGAAGTGGCCACTGCCTCTATCGAATGAGCCCTAATGCCCTCCGGAGCCGTAAGTTTCTGGATGGAATAGGTCTCCCTGATAGCTTTAACTAAGCCAGAGGAAATGGTATGGGAGGTAGCTGCCTGACCTAGTCTGTTCCCGTGTGGGATAATCAGGAGAGAATCCTTCCTCCTCAGGTGAGATGTAGCTGTGAGGTAGCTGGAGATGGTAGACTTGACATTCAAGGCATGGGTCTCACCCCTCCCATTAGAAAAAGATGGAAGAACGATGTCCTGGATATGATGAAAGGAGGAAGCTACCTCTGGACTAAATTGGTCTGAAGGCTTCAGTACCACTCTGCCAGGAAGAACATTAAATAGGGATCCGTAGCCGAAGGGTTTGATTCTCCGACACCCCTTTAGCTGAGGTAAGGAAAGCCATCTTCAGAGTCGGGTTCCACAGTGAGATTAAGTTGAACGGAAAAGGGTGGATTGGACAGGGCCTCGAGTACCTCTGGTAGGTCCCATGTTGGAAAGACTGTCCTCTCAGGTGCCTGATCTTTACGTAGGCTCTGAGGAATTGAGTGACCAGAGGATGAAGAACCCAACTAGCACCCGTTTTGGCTGAACGGGCGGATAATTGCACCCTCAGGGTACCCAAGCTCAGCCCTTGTTAAGTCCTGACTGGAGAAATTCAAGAATCTGAGATGGTTCTGTGAGATAGGATTCCAATCTCTTCCTGCGACATCGACACGAACCTCTCCCCGATCCTAGTGTAGGTGACATTAGTGGAGTTCTCTTGAGCTTGCATTAGGGCCGATCTTATTCCCCGAGAGCATCCTTGCCCCCTTAACCTATCCTCCTCAACTTCCAGGCTGTCAGATGCAGCTTCTCTGGACTAGATGGAGGAATTGCCCTTGATATAGGAGATCCTTGGTTACTGGAAGATGAATTGGCGGCTGTGTACTGAGTTGTAGCAGGGTCATAACCCATGGCCTCCTTGGCCGGAACGGAATTACTGCAAAACCATTGCTGAGGACCTCCGAAGTCGGGACAGGGGTCTCGTGATTAGAGGAGCTGGAGGGAAAATGTACCCCAGCTCGAAGTTCCATGGGTGGACTAGGCATTCTGCTCCTTCCACTAGTGGAAAGTGGGCTCTGGACAGGAACCCCCGGCACTTGAAGTCTTCCGGCGTGGTCACTAGGTCGATTTCTGGTACTCCCCAACTTTCATAATGATGGAGAGTACCTGTTGGTCCAGGGACCACTCAATGCTTAAAGTGTCTCTCAGCTTAGGTAGTCGGCCAACAAATTCTGTGCTGCCGAGACATACACTGCCCTCAGATCTAGCAGGTGCACTTGTGCCCACTACAACATGGGGCGAACTTCCTCCAGAAGCGTCCGACTCCTGGTGCCTCCCTGTCTCTAGATATATGGCACCGTCACCTTGTTGTCCATCCTGATAAGGGCACTCCTCTCCTCTTAGAAGAGTCGCAAAGGTCCTGAGGACTTGAGAGGCTGCCCTGAACTCTAAAATATTTGACCCTATGCCCTGGGTTCGAAAGTGCCACTGGCCTTGAGCTACCTGGTCCGGATAATGTGCTCTCCATTCCTGCTGGCTGGCATCCGATGCTGCTGCTTCTGGACTTGGGGGAACTATCGGTCTGAACATTCCGAGGTTGGACGGATGCGTCCGCTGCCACACTGATTGCTTTGAATGTGAATGGTCTGGAGCATTGACGTTTCACTCCACTGCCTTAAAAAGGAGTCTTGTAAGACCCGCATGCCAATGGGACCACTGTACTACGGGTATGGTCACAGACATGGACCCCAAAATACTGAGGAAGGTTCTGGCCTGTAGGCGCCTGGATGATAGCAGATTCTGCATCTTCTGTCCTAAGGGCTTCAGCCTCTCTTGAGGGAATTGTACCTGGTTCAGCCTGGTAGTCAATTCTGCTCCTAGAAAACCATGGTTTACGCTGGGCTGGGGACTGCCCCTCTTTTCTTTCCAAGTTGACTAGCCAACCGAAGTCTTGCAGGACCGTGAGCAATATCTTCCGATGATGACTTAGTCAGTGTCCCTTGATTTTCCGCCAGGAGCAGGATGTCATCCAAATAATGATGCACCCGCAACCCCTTCTCCCTGAGAAGTGCAATCAGGGGTAAGAGAACTTTGGGGAATGTTCTGAGTGCCGAGGAGATGCCGAATGGGAGGCACCGAAAATGGAAATGAGACTGATTAATAGAGAACCAAAGGAACTCCTGGAAGGCGGGATGAATCGGGATGTGAAGGCTTTCCACCTTCCATTTTGATCTTCTTGTTGAGCCTACCTAGGTCCAGGACTGGACGCAGGTCCCCTGTTTCCTTTTTTTTTTTTTTTTTTGAAATAAGGAGGAATAAAACTCCCTCCCCTTTGGTGCGGAGGTACTTCTATTATTGCCCCCTTTGTGACAGTTCTGTTACATATTGTAGAGGTAACCTTCTTTTGTCTGGGGAAGACGGTACTCTGGTAGGCTGGAATGTGTTCTCCGGCAATGTGCCCCTGAACCTCCGTCTGTGACCGGTCTTGGTAGTGGACAGTGTCCATGGGTCTATTATATGACTTGATCATATTTGAACAAATCCCTTGAGCCTGGCGCCCACCTGATTAGGTGTGCGGGCGAACCCTCAAAGGGACTTCTGCTGTTCCCCAGATGTGATGGCCTTGGCTTTCTGTACCCTCGAGAAGGAGGGTCGAGTATTCCTCCGGTCCCTCTAGAGCTTTCTGTCGGGACGGTAGGATCCTACATCCCTGTACTTGTCAGGAAGATTACACCTGTAAACGGGGCCCCTCTGGGGCTTCGGTCTCCTATCGGAGGGAATTAGCCCAAATGTTCCTCCGGTACTTGGAGATGGCTGAGCCCAGCTTTGCGCCAAAAGATCTGAGCCGACATATGGAATGTGCACCAGTTCGATCCTGATGCTGCGTCCCGACTGAGGCTCCTGTCATGAAGTCACCTGCCAACTTTATTTTCTGCAGGGAAAAAATTACTTTCTCCTGGTCGGCCCCTTCTGGAATGGACTTCTCAACGTTAGCCGCCCCTGTAGTGATGGCTTTAGCTACTACAGCCGTGGCGATAGCCGGCCTACAAACACCTCCTGCTGTGGAGTAAGCTTCCCTCAGCTCTAGATCGAGTACGTCCCGGAAGGTAACTGCATCCTCAATCGGTAGGATAATGTGCCTAGCGAGTTGCATTAAAAATGAATCGGCCGTAGGCGCGTTGTGACAGAAGAGGGAGCTGGACGCCGGCTGGCGCCCCTCTATCTCCGAGAGGGTCTCTGAAGCCTGAGCGTAATGGCCGGTGAAGCTCCTCTGGCATCCCATTCCTTCTCCTTGGTTGCTTTGTTGAAGCAAAGGCGGTAAGCCGATTATCTGGCAAGACTGGAGCCCCGCATACTCAGCAAGCGTTTGCCATGGGGCGGGTATAATAGCTCCGTTCATGGTGGGGTGAAGGTGATCGTCTGCGGTGAAACCGACTATGACGGGAGCGGCTGTGACGCGAACGGCTATGCTATGAGTGATGATAGCGAGAGGCGACCTTGAGCGACTTCTGCGTGACCTGCCGTGAACTTGAGCGACTTCTGCTTGATCCCGTCTGCCGTGAACTTGCGTCTTGTGACCCGATGGGGCTACCAAAAAGTAGCGTTGGTGGTCAGGCTCTCTTTTGTCTCTTCTCTACTTACCACCTACTGGACGGCCTCTATACCTAGTAGTTAATGGTGGTCTGCGAGGGCAGTGACCCCCATGAGAAGATAGAAGAGACAGCCCAGAAAAAATAGGGAAAGGAGAGAAAGGGCGAGACGTTAAATATGTCCCCCCCCCCCCCCCCCCCCAATGAATTTTATTTATTCATTAAGTATTAGAAAGTTATATTTTTTATTATTCTTTTTATTTTTTATTTTTTTTAAATAATTAATTATATATATTTTTTCCCCTTCATACATTTAAACTTCCCTTTATTTATTTATTTAGGCTGTAAAATACATTTGGGCCAGCTGGGCTGGGACATCAGTGTACCAACCTTTACTATTCTTCACTCTGGCAAGGCAGAGAAGCAAAACGTCATCTTCCAGTCACCGCCGTAGGACTAAGTTTTTTTTTTTTTTTTTTCTTTTATTCGCCGCTGCCGTCGCGGCGCGGATGACGCGTTCGCGCATGCGCGGAAGCGTCCCGCTCGTCCGGCGCCATCTTGGAAGAGGGCAGAGGGGACAGGCGGCGTCATCGTTGTGCTGCGCGCATGCGCAGACCGGCGTGGAGGACGCGGTGGTGATGACACAATATGGGGGTGCCAGAGGAACCACAAGACTCAGCGAGAGCTGATGCAAAAAGGTACCGGATATAAAAACAAACACTGTATGGCAGAAGTAAACATAAGTGGTGGTGACCCAGACAGTATGGGGGTGCCACAGCACACCGCCGAGAGAGCTGATCCAACACAAAGATACCAATATAAATAACCTTGATGGTAAATGCTTTACAAGGCTCGGCGAGAGCTGATGCAAAAAGGTACCAGATATAAATACAGACACTGCATGGCAGAAGTAAACATAGTGGGGGTGACCCAGACAGTATGGGGGTGCCATAGCACACTGCCGCAATATGAATTGATGGTAAATGCTTTAGAAAACAATACATTCATGACAGTACATAATGGAGAGGAAGAGGAGGAAAGTGGGGGTCACTGCGAGAATTGAAGCTTCTTTAAAGCTTGCTACAAATGTGCCAGATATTTCCATGAGCCCCTGAGACCACCAGAGCGGGGTTCCCACCATAAAGCTCATTTAGAGACTGTACAGGAGGGACTTCCAAACAGGAGAGGCATGAACCTGCTGGGGCGATGTGCGGTAAGAGGCATTACTTGCGTGTCCGTCCAATCCGTCAGGTGAGGATAAAAAAGAGAATGGTGCAGGGGGTCTCCCCTTCAAATTTATAGCTAACCAATCCTGTCAGGTTGTGGAGGCGGAGTCACAACCCAGTGTGTGTGCTGCCATGAATGCGTCAGGAAAACATTTTTTTTCTGCCACTAAATATCTTATACAGCCCATTTCCTGTTTCTTGTCTGGTCATTAGCCTAGGCTTTGACATAATGCACAGCTCTCTCTCTCTCTCTCTCTCTCTCTCTCTCTCTCTCTCGTGAGCGTTTGCCAGGAAGGGGGGGTGAGTCATAAGAGGGCCAATGAAAGCTGCAAGGCTGCAGAACTGGAGGTGTGCCTCTGTGTGTTTGTGTAAATCCAGGAAGTGAACAGGCAGCAGCTTCAGCTGCCCACAGTTTAAATGGCTGCAGCCAGACGTAGTGGAGGGAGATTTCTGCAGCATATTTGTCTCCTGAATGCCTGGCAGCTGCTAATATACCACCCACTGGAAAGTTATCCACTATGGTAGGTACTGCAACCCATGTGAAAGAGCCCATATGCCTTTTCTCAAAATCCAAGTTTTTATTGCTGTCTGTGTTCCCACTGGGAAGATCCACTCTTTCAGTTAGACCTGGTGACTATTGTGAGGGAATATACATCATTTTGAATTGGTACAAGATCAGAAATGGAGGTGAAATCTTCCAATGGGGACACTTGTTTCAGTGATAATTTCGACACATTTCCTTTCCATACTTACTGTTGTATCTAGAGGAAAAAGAAATCTCCCCAATGTGTCGAAAGAAAACAGAACAACCTTGTTAACCCTTTTCCACTCTAAGTGTCCTCTTCCAATCTAAAAGCAATTGTTGAAAAAAGTACCTCAGCAAACTCAGTTGAACCAATGAGTCCAAATTCTTCTGCACCCCAGCTGCCAAAAACGATGGATCTTCGAGGGCGCCACTTTCCTATAAAAAGACCATCAAGAAGAACATCACTGTAATCAGGGCAGGACTTAGGGTGGTGGGGGCCCCTGGGCTTGAGTGTTGAAGGGGCCCCCTGGAGCCGAGAATTGGGGGGGATCGAAGTTGTTGAGGGGGGGGGGCGAATTGAAGTTGTTGAGCGGGGGGGGATTTTGCAGTTGTTGAGCCGGGGCCACAGACTGTCATTAGCCCGGCTCTCGGCTTTCTTCCCTTCAGCAGCCACAGTCCTCCACACACCGCTCCGGTTCCTCCTGCTTCCGTGCTGCCTCCTCCTCTTGCAGTGCGGGAAATTTAACCCTTTTGCGGGACTGCGGGAAGAAGCTGTCTGTGCGGGAAAGTCCCACAGAATCCGTGCGTGTTGGGAGGTATGCGCAGGGCCGCCATCAGGAATTTTGGGGCCCCTTGCACAGCTTAAGGCATGGGCCCCCTGAAGCAGAGAACCTAGGGGGGGTGGGGGTGCTGCCGCCTGAAATTGAGAAGCGTGGGGGCTGCCGCAAATTGAGAAGCGGGGGGGCCTTTACAAAAAAAAGAAGAAATAAAGAAGAAAACAAATATATATAAATATATGTAGCCATCCAGGGCCCTGGGGACCTCTGGGCCTTTTAATAAAAAGAAAAAATAAACCTCTGGGCCCTTTAATAATAAAAAAAAAAACATTTATAAAAAATACATAAAAAAAGGGAGGTTGCCAAACCCGGGGGCCCTGGGAACCTCTGGGCCTTTTATTAAAAAATAAAAAAATAAACAAAAATAAAAAAATAAACATTTATAAAAAAAATAAAAAAGGGGGGGGTTGCCACATGGGGCCCTGGGGACCTCTGAGCCCTTTAATAAAAAAAAAAATATATATATATAAAAAAAAAATGTAATTTTTTTTATAAAAAAATAAAAAAGGTGGGTTGCCATCCGGGGGCCCTGGAGACCCCTGGGCCCTTTAATAATAATAATAAAATTATATATATATATATATATATATATATATATATATATATATATATATATATATTGTATATATAAAAATAAAAAATAAATAAAAAAAAGGGGGGTTGCCGTCCGGGGCCCTATTGGGTGGGGCCCCTGGGCTTGAGCCCAGTCAAGGCCAATGGTAAGTCCGGCCCTGACTGTAATCGCTCCTGCCCCATGACCCTGAAGGCCACCAACAATGTTCATAAACTTTATGTGGCTTTATACGGCTCATTCTGTCAGTTGGCCACTAATTTCTATATAATTTGACATGATAGTTGTGGCCAGGGCTTAAAGGAGTTGTAAAGGAAAAATTTTTTTTTGCTCAAATGACTGTTTACAGGGTATAGAGACATATAGCTAGATCCATGTAGGCAGCGTATCGTATTTACGCTACGCCGCCGTAAGTTAGATAGGCAAGTACTGTATTCACAAAGTACTTGCCTCCTAACTTACGGCGGCGTAGCCTAAATGTGGCCGGCGTAAGCGCGCCTAATTCAAATGAGGATGGGGGGGCGTGTTTTATGTATATTACTTGTGACCCGACGTGATTGACGGTTTTTACGAACGGCGCAAGCGCCGTCCGTGTACATATCCCAGTGTGCATTGCTCCAAAGTACGCCGCAAGGACGTATTGGTTTCGTATTGGACGTATTGGACGTAAATGACTTCCAGCCCCATTCACGGACGAATTACGCAAACGACGTAAAATTTTCAAATTTTGACGCGGGAACGACGGCCATACTTAACATTGGCTACGCCACCTAGGGGGCATGTTTATCTTTAGGCGGCGTATCTCTTACGGAAACAGCGTATCTTTACTGCGACGGGCGCACGTGAATAGGCGTATCTAGTCATTTACATATTCTACGCCGAACTCAATGGAAGCGCCACCTAGCGGCCAGCCTAAATATTGCACCCTAAGATACGATGGTGCAGAGTCTGTCGTATCTTAGCTAGGTTTAAGTGTATCTCAGTTTGAGAATACACTTAAACTTAGGACGGCGCAGTACCCTGTACTTACACAGTAAGTACAGGGTATATTAATAAATGTATTTACTCTGCAGGAGTTAGGGGTGGGGGCAACTTGAATAAGCAGACCTTTCCACTGAGAGCTACTGCCACATTTTAGTATAAACAATTAAGGTGCGAGATCCCAGAGTAGGCAGTAAAATTCAAAGCTACCGTGCCTTGAATAAGTATTCATACCCCTTGAAATTTTCCACATTTTGTCATGGTACAATCAAAAACCTAAATTCCCAGGGGCTCAACACACAACGCAAACAGTAGCGTGTCCCGTTAGATATCGGGAAGGAGGGAGACTGAGCAAAGGGTGTCTTAACCTGGGATGTAGGATTGGTGTATAGATGATGGATGGCCCGGAGGAAGGGCCCCCGGAACCCCATGTGTCTCAACGTGGCGAACAGGAAAGGCCAGCTAAGGCGGTCAAAGGCCTTTTCCACATCTAAACTGAGAGTCAAAGATTCTAGGCTGTCCCTGTTCGCCACATCGATCAAATCAATGACCCGCATAGTATTGTCCCCCGCTTGGCGGAAGGGGACGAAGACCACCTGGTCCTTATGTATCAGGGAGGGCAGTATCAAGTTTAGACGCATCGAAAGGAGCTTGATAATTATTTTCAGGTCTGAATTTAAGAGTGCTATCGGCCTATAGCTAGCGCAAAGGGAAGGATCCTTATCATGTTTGGGGATCAGCGTGAGAAACAATCTTTGCATGTCTGATGGGATAGGGGCAGGGGCGGACTGACAACTCATGGGGCCCCCGGGCAATAGAAGATTATGGGGCCCCTGGGCTTACAGATGGCCGCCAGGAGGCAGTGCAGAGGCGGGGCAGCTAAAATCTCAGGATTTTCACATCAAAAGCATGACGGTTTCGGTCATATCAGGGACAGATCTAAAAAAAACACAGATTTTTACATACTGTCCCTGGTTTTACTGAGCCTGGCAACCCTGATGGGGCCCCCTAGTGGCATGGGGCCCTCGGGCAGTGCCCGAGTGACTCAATGGTCAGTCCGCCCCTGGATAGGGGTCACCTGGAGAAATGCATTGAACAGTTTACAGAGATGTGGCAGGAGTATGGGGAGAAATGCCTTGTAGTGCTCATAGGGGAGGCTGTCCGGGCCAGGGGATTTGTGTGCAGGCAGGGTCTTAATGGTGCTGTCAGTTCCTCCACTGTGATAGGGGCATTGAGGGAAGGGAAGTCCGATGCTTGAAGCCTGGGAATTCCACTGGGCTCCAGATACTGGTGCAATCGGTTGGTCAAATCAGGGGAGGTGGGGGGGGGTCATGCGGGATCTCAGGGTCGCTATAGAGAGCATGTGTAGCATTCCTCAAAAGCACTGGCTATATCTTGGCTCTGTGAGATGTTCAAAGCATGGAATATTTTTTGTAAACTAACCCTGCTGTAAACTTCTCCACAACGTTATCCCTGACCTGTCTGGTGTGTTCCTTGGTCTTCATGATGTTGTTTGTTAACTAAGGATCTCTAACAAACCTCTGAGGCTTCACAGAACAGCTGTATTTATGCTGAGATTAAATGACATACAGGTGGACTCTATTTACTAACTAGGTGACTTCTAAAGGCAATTGGTTCCACTAGATTTTAGTTAGGGGTATCAGAGTAAAGAGGCCTGAATACAAATGCATGCCACATTTTTCACATATTTATTTGTAAAAAAGTTTGGTTGTAACACAACAAAATGTGGAAAATTTCAAGGGGTACGAATACTTTTTCAAGGCATGGTACATGGTAGACAGAAACAGGGAGTACAGCTAGTTTATCTTCATTACCTTGTTTTAATTTGGTGCCAAGAATTCTTGATATTTCCAGCATTACTGTGGTGCCACTGCTCGGATCAATGGCTCCATGTACCCAGCTGTCCCGGTGGTTGCCATACAACACATACCTGTCTAATAACACAGAATACAAGAGTGGTGAGTACAGAGAATATCTACACATACACATTGTTTAATAGTAACTCGTACAGTATGTGATGTGATTTCACTCATCTTATGGTTTTGATGTTTTTTTTGCTGATCATATATTAAGAATGCTAGCAGTTTTTTTTCTATAGTAATAGATTTGCCACATGTTTTTATGCATTTTAACGCAACATGTGTGTTGTTGATATTTGAATCATTATTGTGTTGTGCCACACTTTTTCTATCTAACAGGAAAAGAATACTGAAGGGCACTGATGGGGGGGTCACTGATGACCAGGCACTAATATGCAGCACAGATGGGCAAGGATGAGGCATGGACAGTAGTTTTTTTTTTACATTTTTTTACAAAAAAGTGGGGAGTTGACGGTGTCAGTGTTTTTTTTTTTTTTTTCTTTTTTTTACAATTTAACCTTTAAATACTGTATTTATTTATTACAATTCTTTATTTTATTTTATTTATTTATTTTTTATCAGCCCTGTTAGGGGGGCTTTGGTGAGATATCAGACCCCTAACATCTCCCCTTTGAGACAGGAAAGGGACTAGGGACACAGATTCCCCAGTCCCTTTCTCTGCAGCCTCAGCTGCACTGAAAATGAATGGACAGGAGACAGCGGCGCACTGGATGTGACGTCACCAACACAAAGCGATGTTGGACGTCACCAACACCGAGCGATGTCGGACGTCTTCAACACAGAGCGACGTCGGGCGTCACCAACACCGAGCGATGTTGGACGTCTTCAACACAGAGCGATGTCAATGATAATGGGCCATACCCAAAATACGTTGTTCTGACTGCTGACAGCCTTCCATCTGCTTTACCACCACATCTGCGTTCCATCCCAAGTCTCGTTGTTGTGTGTCGGTCCAACATCACTCTGTGTTGGTGATGTCACATCCAGTGCACCGCCTGACTACTCCAGCTGCCTCATCCGGCGGTTTGGAGTCCTCTGCTTCTCCACATCACTGACACTTACGGGTTCAACCAGTGGTCTGGCATCCCTTCCATTGGGTGGATGCCAGTGCAACATCTGGCGCCTACACACCTTTTGGCCACCCCCAGCACCCACCCTAATATGCCTGAGCCAGCCTTCAGAGGTTTAGGTGAGATTGAGGTTTATAATCAAGCATGATGTTTAACATTTATTGTCCTTCAGCCATATTTTAACCCTTTCCATTCTTGGAATCCTTTGACTTTGGTTTCACAATAAATCTTTTAAACACAAACCGTGGCATAGACATTTTTTGTTGTTTGTTCTTTTGCACTTGACTACACCATCCCTGGTGTGTTGGTTCCCCTCTAGCTGCAGAGGGCGAACAATCATTACACAGACTGCCATATGTTGGTTCTCCAAACAGCGCTTGAGCTTTTTAGGAGTACATTTGACAATCATTGAAGAATACCATTATGTGACTACCAGAAGGAAAGCTGTTATCATTGGATACCACTACCAGTGGCACAGCCATTGATAGTAAATGCATGGAAATATGGCTTATAATGATAGCAAGATATGTTATCTTCATATATGGTGACACAGCATAACAAGCGAAGGGTGACTCACCAGGTTCCACGGCTCCTCTGATAATCCCCATTACATTTGCCGATGATTTTATTGTTCGTTTATTGTAAACATTAACCTGGACATCATCACTAGGAAAGGAAGAGCAAACTGTAATCCTAGTGATATGATTGTTATGAAACACACACACGCACAGACTCCCATGCCCATACATGCACACATACACGGCATTATAATGTACCCCTGTTGCATCACAGTATATGAACTTGTATATTCCATTCCAGCTAAATACATTCCAGAAGGAAAAATACAAAAAGGCGTGCAAAGTCTTGGGGGTTTGTTTTCTTTAGAAAGCATCCACAGCCTGAGAATAAAAAGCCTCTGGACGGCCAGCATCCTGTAAAGTAGAACCCCTGTTTTTTTTTTTGTTTTTTTTGTGGAAGTCGTGGTCTCTCTGCAGAGTTCTGACTAAGCAGTAGAAGCAGGGCTCAAGTCCTGCGGGAATGCGTGGGAACAGAGTTCCTGCACTTTTTTCACAGCAGGAACTCAGTTCCCTTTGCAGGACTAGAGCAGCCGAGCTGCCCGAGCCAATCCCTCACTAAGCGGCGATGCCCAGCTCGAGTCACTATCAGGGGCAGGCAAACCTTAGTAATCCTTTATGTTACTGACCACTTCCTGTATATGGCTTCATCGGGTAGTATGCGGGTATTCCGTCACTTCCTCGATGCCGCAATGTCTCCTGGGAGCTTTTGTCTTTGTTCCCAGGAGACATTACGGAGGTCTGCCGCAAGTTATCGCGGGATTTAGAAACTTGCTTTTTTCTAAATTCCATGATAACTCGCGGCAGACCTCCGCAATGTCTCCTGGGAACAAAGACAAAAGCTCTCAGGAGACATTGGGGCATTGAGGAAGTGACGGAATACCCACACAGTACCCGATGAATCCATATACCGGAAGCGGCCAGTAACATAAAGGATTACTAAGGTACAGTGGATCGAAAAAAACAAATATGCGGTTTAGTAATTACGCATATGAGCGTATATTTTTTTTTTTTTTTTGGTGGGGGAGTGGATCTTGGGTGGGAGTTCCCACACTTTTTTCCCCAGGACTTGACCCCTGAGTAGAAGTGTCAGATGTCTGCAGAGGGACCCCTGCTGCTGTCATACAGATAAAGGCAGGGAAGATGCTTTCTACTCAGGTTGTGGCTGCTTTTTAAATAAAAGATACTTTAACCTTTTGTTTTGAAGTGCTGAGAACAGATTTAGCTGATTTATAAACTGACATTTCAGTTGGGCTTTAATAAGGAGTTGGTCCACCATTGCGATTATCATAGCCTTTCAATTTATGGGAAGACTTTGCCAAAGATTTTGGAGTGTCTCTATGGGAATTTGTGCCTAGGCAGTAAAAAGAGCATAGATGAGGTCAGGTACTGATTTTGGAGGTGAAAACCTTGCACGTCAATGGCGTTCCAACTCATCCCAAAGGTGTTCAGTTGGGTTGGGGGCAGGGTTCAGTGAAGGCTACTTGTGTTCCTCCACAGCAAACTCGGCAAACCATGGGGTTGATTTACTAAAGGAAAATAGTCAGAGCACTTTGTAAGTGCAGTTGCTGCAGAGCTTACTAAATGAGAGGGAGCTCGGCTTACTTCCATCATCCAATCATGTACAACCAAAAATGCTGTTTCTTTTTCCCTTGCATGGGATTGGATATTCTGTATGTATTGAAGCTATATCTCATTTACTACGCTCGGGTGCAAGTGCTGTTTGCCATTATTAAATCAACCCCTATGTCTTCATGGAGATGGCTTTTTAGGACATACTAATGCTATAACCAAAAAGGGCCTTCACCAAACTATTGCCACGGTGTTGGAGGCACACAATTTTCTAAAATATCATTGAATGCAACAACAATAAAGTGCAATCCTTTTAGAGAAGTCCAACAAGGTCATAGAGGTATGGTGGTCAGGTGTACTTTTAACTTTTTACATTTTTGAGATGCATTATTCCTTTTATTGCATGTATGTATACTTTTTAAATAATTTTTTAAAATCAGCCCCAATGAGACAAGTTTTCATAGCAACATCCTCAGCCCTGATATCACACTAAAGGACATTGCCTGTTACCTGTTACTGAATCTGTTTGGTCGGAATCCAGGTCCTATGTTATAAGCACAACCCAGAGATCCCTGCCAGTTTTCTGGTGCTTTAGTTCCACCCAGCTCACTGTGAATAAACAGAATTATGATTTTATAAGATCCTCAATGAGTATTTTTTTTAAATATATGTGGTTGAAACTGATGTCATAAAAAATAAAAACACACCGGGGCATAACAATCAGATGATTTGCACTGCAGTGGCAGGAATGTAGTAGTCTTTGATATAGGGGTATATATTGTCTAAAAGAACTGATAATAAAAATATTATTAATTGAGGTAGCAGCCATCCCCAGAGTGCTCTAGACAGTCTGAGGAGGCCTGCAATGCACAGTGAGTGCTCTGGACAGTCTGAGGAGGCCTGTAATGCACAGTAAGTGTTCTGGACAGTCTGAGGAGGCCTGTAATACACAGTGAGTGCTCTGGACGGTCTGAGGAGGCCTGTAATACACAGTGAGTGCTCTGGACAGTCTGAGGAGGCCTGTAATGCACAGTGAGTGCTCTGGACAGTCTGAGGAGGCCTTCAATGCACAGTGAGTGCTCTGGACAGTCTGAGGAGGCCTGCAATGCACAGTGAGTGCTATGGACGGTCTGAGGAGGCCTGTAATGCACATTGAGTGCTCTGGACGGTCTGAGGAGGCCTGTAATGCACAGTGAGTGCTCTGGAAGGTCTGAGGAGGCCTGCAATGCACAGTGAGTGCTCTGGACAGTCTGAGGAGGCCTGTAATGCAGTGAGTGCTCTGGACGGTCTGAGGAGGCCTGTAATACACAGTGAGTGCTCTGGACGGTCTGAGGAGGCCTGTAATGCACAGTGAGTGCTCTGGACGGTCTGAGGAGGCCTGTAATACAAAGTGAGTGCTCTGGACGTTCTGAGGAGGCCTGTAATGCACAGTGAGTGCTCTGGACGGTCTGAGGAGGCCTGCAATGCACAGTGAGTGCTCTGGACGGTGTGAGGAGGCCTGTAATACACATTGAGTGCTCTGGACGGTCTGAGGAGGCCTGTAATGCACAGTGAGTGCTCTGGACGGTCTGAGGAGGCCTGTAATACACAGTGAGTGCTCTGGACCCCAATTCAGTTTTTTACAAGGGTCCCATTGTGTTTAAAACATAGCACAGCATTATTATTTTTATTATTATACAGGATACATATAGTGCCAACAGTTTGAGCAGCACTTTACAACACGAGGGAAAACAGTACAGTTAAAATCGCCGGGGTCCGTTGGATGCGCGCACCCTAAAGGTGGATGCCGCACCTGGAACCTGGAACCCGTGGGAAGAACCAATAAAGATGGCGTCTGCCACAGATATACTCTCCCCCAGCATGCTCTGCGAGGGAAAACTCCTCTAATTGGCTGCTGGGGAAAATTGCTCTGCCAGAACCCCTCTAGCGCCACCTGTCGCCCAGGGGTGGAAACAACACCCCTGGAGTGCAGGCTGACCTACAGGACATTTCTGGAATGACAGTGAGTGCTCTGGAATGTAATGCACAGTGAGTGCTCTGGACAGTCTAAGGAGGCCTGTAATACACAGTGAGTGCTCTGGACCCCAATTCAGTTTTTTACAAGGGTCCCATTGTGTTTAAAACATAGCACAGCATTATTATTTTTATTATTATACAGGATACATATAGTGCCAACAGTTTGAGCAGCACTTTACAACACGAGGGAAAACAGTACAGTTAAAATCGCCGGGGTCCGTTGGATGCGCGCACCCTAAAGGTGGATGCCGCACCTGGAACCTGGAACCCGTGGGAAGAACCAATAAAGATGGCGTCTGCCACAGATATACTCTCCCCCAGCATGCTCTGCGAGGGAAAACTCCTCTAATTGGCTGCTGGGGAAAATTGCTCTGCCAGAACCCCTCTAGCGCCACCTGTCGCCCAGGGGTGGAAACAACACCCCTGGAGTGCAGGCTGACCTACAGGACATTTCTGGAATGACAGCAGCCCAAATTTGACAAATTGTGAATGGGAGAAAGAATAACTCCCATTCCCCACTAACTTTAGCGTAGTGCCCATATTGGAAGTAAGGGGGCACTACAAACCCGCAAGTGCTTTTTTACCACTACTATTCCTTTATATTGGCTTTTGAAATTTACAAATGCAGCAATTTAGAAATCATATGAAAGGTTTAGCACTGGAAAACACTTTTTGATAGATACAAAGTGCATTTTATATACATCTATATAGATCAGACCAAAATGAGAGACAAATGAGGAGGAAAGAAGGACAGAGGGACATTGCTCAAAATCAGGGACAGTCCCTCGAAAACAGGGACAGTTGGGAGCTATGTCACACAGACCCCTCAATGTGTTCCTCCTGATTATTTTGCCAACTAGGATTTTATGAGCTTCAAAGGACAAATATTTCCGTAACCCCAGACTGACACAAGTTGACTTGTAATGTGCCTTCCAGTCATTAGGCAGATTCATTTTGCCAAGAAACCTATGTGGGCTTGTAAGTATTTCATTCAGCTAGCTAATCCTATCTTTATTTGAAAAAAGTAAATTTATTTAGATGACTTAAATTAAGGAAATTACCATATTAATGCTTGGGCATCCTGAAAACCTATGGGTTGTGCTGGTATGTGAGAAATGCCTTTAATCTTAGACTCTGGAATTCTATAGGTAAACTCTGCAAAATAAGAGAAAAAACGTCAATAGCTCGGTAGAATCGGAGTAATGTTAGCAGAAATCTAAATGCACAAACTGGAACACAGTGAATAAGGAGATCTGATAAATGAGCATTGCCTGTAGGATTCTAATACCAATAACTTGACTAGAGAGCAAAACAGAATAAATATCATAATGAGTAGGACAGGACATAATAAAGGTCAGGAAATAATAAGGCCCAGATTCACGTAGAGCAGCGCATCTTTAGACTGGCGTAGCGCATCTCATATGCTCTACGCCGACGTAAATCAGTGAGGAACAGTATTCACAAAGCACTCGCTCCCAAACTTACGCCGGCGTAACGTAAATTGGCCGGCGTAAGCCCGCCTAATTCAAAGTAGGAAGGTAGTGGGCGTGATCTATTAAAATGAAGCGTGACCCCATGTAAATGAAGGGCCGAACGAATGGCGCATGCGTGCGCATGCTCAGAATCACGTCGAATTTACGCCCTAAGATACGACGGCTCAATGCCTACGACGTGACGTAACCTACGCCCAGCCCTATTCACGTACGACTTACGTAAACAACATAAAATACGACGGCTGTTCCCTGGTCCATACCTTAACATGACTAACCCCTGCTTTAGGAGGGGTGACTTTACGCCGGACGTAAGCCTTACGTAAACCGCGTATATGAATGCGCCGGGCGCAAGTACGTTCGTGAATCGGCGTATCTCCCTCATTTGCATATTTGAATCGTAAATCAATGGAAGCGCCCCTTGCGGCCAGCCTAAATATGCGCCCATGATACGACGGCCTAGGAAACTTACGTTGGTCGGAAGAAGCCTATTTTCAGGCGTATCTAGTTCTGTGGGTACGGTGCACAGATACGACTGCGCACATTTACACTTACGCGGCGTATCTCGAGATACGTTGGCGTAAGTGCTACGTGAATCCGGGCCTATGTGTGCAGGTCACAAAGGTTTCTAGTTACAGGTAAGGGCAACACAGTAAGGGAGCAGGCCATGGTGGGTACCACAGGCAGCAAGACAGGGTTTATAATAGGAGAAAAAGTAATGTATGCAATGGAAAGTGCACAAAGCAAGACATGTAGAATTCCAGTATGATAAAATTACAAGATAGGATGAACAATAGTAAGGTAAGACATTGGGAACAACAAGCGAACAAGGGTATGCGGAATGATAAGAGAGCAGGACCGTAATAATAACAAGATTTTAATAGTTAAAGAGAAGGACTTGAGAAATAACTTAGCAAAATATGTGGATAATAAGAGAGTATGATACTCTGTTTCCTCGAAAATAAGCCCTACCCCTAAAATAAGCCCTAGTTAAAGTCGTTGTAAAAACATGTAATCCGTTTCGTATGCTATAATAAGAATAATAGGAGAGCACAATACCCTGTTTCCCCGAAAATTAGCCCTACCCCTAAAATAAGCCCTAGTTAAAGTCGTTGTAAAAACATGCAATTCGTTTTGTAAAAAGATTATATAATGTACAGTGAGTCTCCTTTTATAGCCTCATTGTGGAAAATACCCTTTTTCAGCACCGCTGGGCGCTCACGTGATCCGCTAGAGATCTTCTCCTCTCCTCCTAGCTGATGTCTGCAGTGCTCGGTGCAGGGAATAAGAGCTCCTGCAGGTCACATGAGCGCTCTGGGGCACTGTAAATAAGGTATTTTCAACAATAAATTTACAAAAGGATTCCTACTGCACATTATATAATCTTTTTACGAAACGCATTACATCATTTTACAATGACTTTTACTAGGGTTTATTTTTGGGATTACAGAATGTCATAATGCTGACTCCTAAGCTGACTGGTGGAGAGAGGGAGAGAAAAAGGAAACGCAGAAACTTTTCAAAAAACATTTTATTGTTTTATTTCAGTTTTTTATAGAACATAGAGAGAAGTAAATCACACAGCACACATTGTGCTGTCTGTCATGCTTTAAAGGATCATGATATTTTTATTTATTTTGTTCAGGTTTACAACCACTTTAAAGAGGAAGTAAACATTGATGGGTTTTACTTCCTCTTTTCCCCCCTGCTTTTCCCTGCAAAGTAAAAGCATGATGGGCTAGTATGCATCGCATACTAGCCCTTTATGTGGCAGTTACCTGTAAACGAAGGCTGTGTTGTCTCCACTGGTGGCCGCATCCAATTTTGCCCCTCTTCCTTCCGGGACCACGGACTCCAGCTCTGTGACTGTCTGGAGTCACGTGACGCATGCGCGTGGGAGTCATCAGTCACGGCACTTGCTATTGAGGAAACAGCCCTCCAAGCGTATATGGTAAATATCTCCTAAATGTGCAGGTTTAGGAGATATTTCCAGTACCTACAGGTAAGCCTTATTATAGGCTTACCTGTAGGTACAAGTGGTGTAACTAGGTTTACAACCACTTTAATAGTGTCGATATGACATGACTGTATTTGAATAATTGTAGATTATTGTACATACCGTAACTAAATAAGACATCCCCTGAAAATAGCCCTAGTGTGTTTTTTTGTAGCCAAAATTAATAAAGGACCCGCTCTTATTTTTGGTGAAACACGGTATGTGGAATAATATTATAATAAAGAGCAGGGTGTGGGAACAATTAGAGAGCAGGATATGGCAAATAAGAACACAACTGGATACAGTGGACCCTCGGATTGTGAGTAACGTGGTTAACAAGCATTTCGCAATACGAGCACTGTATTTCCTAAAATCCTAACTCGGTTTACGAGTGTTGTCTCGCAAAACGAGCAGGATTCAGGCCAAAGCGGTACCGTTTTGGCCTGAGGTGGGGGGGCGCCGGAGCCGAACGGAGACGATCTGCGCCGTTCGGAAATGGCCGAGTCTTTTCGAGGTTTTCCAAGGTCAACCGAACTGTCCATGGGCCTTCCTGCCCGTTTCCGAGGCTCTCCAGCGCCCCACCTGCCTCTGGCCGCATGCGGTATTGCATGCCATTGAAGTCAATATGGAACAAATTATTTTTGTTTCCATCAACTTCAATGGGGAAGCTCGCTTTGATATGCGAGTACTTTGGATTATAAGCATTCTCCTGGAACGGATTATGCTCGTAATCCAAGGTTACACTGTATTGATAATGGAATAATAGAAGAACAGGATATAGGAAATAATAAAGCAACGGGATATGGAACATTTTAAGAGATCAGGACATGGGGAATAATAACAGAGTTAGACATAGGGAATAATAAGAAAGAAGGATATGGGGATTATTAGAGGGCAGGATATGATGCATAATAAGGGAGCAGGAAAAGGGGAATAATAAGACAGCAGGCTATAGAGAATAATAAAAGAGCAGAATTTAGAAAATAGGAGAGCACAATATGTAAAATAGTAAAAGAGCAGTACATGGGAACCACATAATAGAGCAAGAAATGGGGAATATTAAAATTGAAGGCACAGTCGCAGTTTAGATACTGCCCTTCAAATTTTAGGCGTCCAGAGTGTAATTTCAATGAATGTCTATGGATGGCGTGAGTTGCAAACAAATGGTCATATTGTGAAAACTATCAGAACTATGGCTCAGCCGTGGATGTGTGTAGCAGGGATAGCTGAACGTTTTGATATAGGATTTGTGTAGGCGGGCTTGAAAATGAGGGAGTGGTGGCAGTTTAGAAATCATGTCCTGATTTTTCAGTTTTTGGTAGCGCACACTCTAGTTTCGCCATTCATTCCTATGGGACAAATTTTGCCGCAAAAACGACTATATTTCGTAAATGATTTGGCAAAACGTTTCACAAAGTAATAGCACACCAATCAGGCACAATCCGTACTTTTCGGTATATTACTTGTCTATGTAGTGTAAAAGCTGTGGGAGAAGTTAGGGTGGCAAATTTGGCTATAATAAGAATAATAATATATATGTGAGATAACAGTAAGTGGTCTTTCTATGCAAGAACACTTAATAAAAAAAGAGCTGTGTATAGGAAAGAATAAAAGAGCATCATTAATATTAAGAGAGCAGGATATTCTAATAATACCTTAGCGGGATATGGGAAATAATAAAAGAGAAGGCCATAGGGGATAAAAAGAGGCTAGGTAATGGGTAAAAAAAAAAAAAAAGAGAAATGAGAACAAGATATAATAGGTGAGCAGAATATAGGAAAAATTGGAAAGTTGAACATAAGGAAAAATAACAGTTCAAGCCATAAGGAATAATAAGAGAGTAATTGTGGGGAATAATGAGAAAGCAGTATATGGAGGAATAAAAGAGTGTGACATACTGTAAATAATAAGAGAGTAGAATCCCTATCCAAGTTCTCCAAAAATAAAAACATGCCCTAGTCTGGTCATTGAAGAAACAAGCAAAAGTGGTGTGTGTGCCTGCCTGAGTGTGGGAAGACATGGGCAAAATATCTGTGGCTCCTAAGGGAGTAGCGCTACATATTGTGGAAGATTCAGCAAAACGCAAACAGGCCCAGCAGGAAGGCAGCTAAACCAAAGCCATTTACAGAGAGTAATCATGAGGCGACAGTTGCCTGGAGATCCGTAGATGCTTACAGCATCTTCCATTAGGATTGGAATGTGGCCTGTGTAACGCTATTAGCGTTAATTTGGATACTAGGAGCGCAGCTTTACCTACTATGACAGCTGCGCTCCATTCACATAGACATCCGCGTCACTTCCGGTACGCGGACGTCTGCGCTCCACGCTGGAACGCGGAAGTGCGTTCCAGTGTGCGGCGCTCGGCGTGCATGGGAGACCGGGCTATTTAAACCTCCAGCACTGGCGACAGGTTGTTGGAATATTCCTGTTGGACCCTGTCGCCAGCTGGAGACCCTCCACCAACTCACACCAACCTTGAAGTTCACTTGTGGGATTCTTGGATCCAGATCTTATTTGCTATACTAGATAGAAGGACCACCAGCTATACACCTGTGCTTATTTTCCCAGTCTGGACTACCTCCTAACCGCAAGTATATAGAGCATATTACTGCATATTGGGATTACCATCTACTCCTGTGCAAACAGACCTGCTCCACACTACTTCTTAAACTGCATAAGCATATAGAGCATATTACTGCATATTGGGATTACCATCTTCTCCTGTGCAAACAGACCTGGTCCACACTACTTCTTAAACTGCATAAGCATATAGAGCATATTACTGCATATTGGGATTACCATCTTCTCCTGTGCAAACAGACCTGGTCTACACTACTTCTTAAACTGCATAATTATATAGAGCATATTACTGCACATTGGGATTACCATCTACTCCTATGCAAACTGACCTGGTCCACACTACCTCTTTAACTGCTTGTGTTTAAAGACTATTTTGCCATACAGTTAGTGTTGCTACCCATAGTTTGGACTACCTTCATCTCTCTCTTTCAGAGATACATATTAACTGTTGATATACTTGCTCTAAATATATTGAGGTTTGCTTCTATATGTTATACCAGGAGTACTAATTTCCTACATGACTCAAGTCCACTACCTATATATTCAGAAAGCACTTACTAAAGACTTATCCTTGTCTTTTCTCTAGACAAGGTTACTACATAGTTTAACAAGTATTAAACTATTACTACATGTTTTGCTCCAATCAGAGGATATGATGATATAGACCCCATACTCTTATAGTTCAGTGAGAGTGAGCTGGTGGTTAATTCTGATAGGCCTCTACAGCTGGAGTCTAAACTTGAGACAGAGTGTTCTCAGAATCAGGGTCGTAACATAATATTCCAACCCAATTAAAAAAAAAAAAAAAAAAAAAAGAAAACATTCAAGATGGAACCAGCTGAACTTGCAAATCATTTAGTTACACTCTCCCAAAGAGTGGATAACCTGACTGCTAACATGAATGAATTGCGTGTTCAGAATGATACCTTACGCAATCTCAATCATGCACAAGCTAGAGACAGACCTGAAGCTAAGGTCTGCCCACCAGAACTATTTTCTGGTGAAAGGAAGAATTATAGACAATTCATTAGTTCATGTCG